>NC_056750.1:832652737-832677737 GCF_019279795.1 Protopterus annectens | reverse complement strand
TCTCTTGTTTTTCCTGCTTTACTAGTTTAGTCCAGTCTCAGAGTTGCTGATTCCTGGGCTTTGGTTGTAGTTCCTGTGTACTGTTTCCTTGCCTTATTTGGGGGAGAGGAAGTTACCTTGCTTACCAGTGGGAGTGGGAAGCATTGAGCTGCCTTTTGTCCAGTTTTATGAGTTTTTAGCCAGTAACTAGAAGTTTATTGGTCGTTTTGGGCCAGTTTCTAGCTTTTTCCAGCCCCCTGGTATAAAACGCGGTAAACGCTGTTTTCAGCTTGTACCTACTCAGCACAGACTCCACGTGGGCCAGCAGAGTAATCCAGGCTGCAGATAGCTGAATAAGCGACTTTTCTTGATACTAAGTATATTTTTTGTTGCTTTCCACATCTGAATACCTAGCGACTGTATTTCGCCTGCCTTTCTGTTACATTGAAGCTGTTTTTACTGCATTTAACTTAATATTGCACTTGGAATCCTTGTTTGTTACTATTTGACTGTATTTGTAGCAAATTCTTCTGTGTAAGCTGTAGTAGCTGATTCATAGCATTTATAAGTGGTTGCTGTACCTGTTTCTGCCTGTTTTGTGAAAAAAAAAGAAAAAAAAAATATCTCTTGTTTTTCCTGCTTTACTAGTTTAGTCCAGTCTCAGAGTTGCTGATTCCTGGGCTTTGGTTGTAGTTCCTGTGTACTGTTTCCTTGCCTTATTTGTGGGAGAGGAAGTTACCTTGCTTACCAGTGGGAGTGGGAAGCATTGAGCTGCCTTTGTCCAGTTTTGTGAGGTTTCAGCCAGTAACTAGTAGTTTATTGGTCGTTTTGGGCCAGTTTCTAGCTTTTCCAGCCCCTGGTATAAAACGCGTAAACGCGTTTTTCAGCTTGTACCTACTCAGCACAGACTCCACGTGGGCCAGCAGAGTAATCCAGGCTGCAGATAGCTGAATAAGCGACTTTTCTTGATACTAAGTATATTTTTGTTGCTTTCCACATCTGAATACCTAGCGACTGTATTTCGCCTGCCTTTCTGTTACATTGAAGCTGTTTTACTGCATTTAACTTAATATTGCACTTGGAATCCTTGTTTGTTACTATTTGACTGTATTTGTAGCAAATTCTTCTGTGTAAGCTGTAGTAGCTGATTCATAGCATTTATAAGTGGTTGCTGTACCTGTTTCTGCCTGTTTTGTGAAAAAAAGAAAAAAAAAAAAATATCTCTTGTTTTTCCTGCTTTACTAGTTTAGTCCAGTTTCAGAGTTGCTGATTCCTGGGCTTTGGTTGTAGTTCCTGTGTACTGTTTCCTTGCCTTATTTGGGGAGAGGAAGTTACCTTGCTTACCAGTGGGAGTGGGAAGCATTGAGCTGCCTTTTGTCCAGTTTTGTGAGGTTTCAGCCAGTAACTAGTAGTTTATTGGTCGTTTTGGGCCAGTTTCTAGCTTTTTCCAGCCCCCTGGTATAAAACGCGGTAAACCCGCGTTTTTCAGCTTGTACCTACTCAGCACAGACTCCACGTGGGCCAGCAGAGTAATCCAGGCTGCAGAGAGCTGAATAAGCGACTTTTCTTGATACTAAGTATATTTTTGTTGCTTTCCACATCTGAATACCTAGCGACTGTATTTCGCCTGCCTTTCTGTTACATTGAAGCTGTTTTTACTGCATTTAACTTAATATTGCACTTGGAATCCTTGTTTGTTACTATTTGACTGTATTTGTAGCAAATTCTTCTGTGTAAGCTGTAGTAGCTGATTCATAGCATTTATAAGTGTTTGCTGTACCTGTTTCTGCCTGTTTTGTGAAAAAAAAAAAAAAAAAGAAAAAAATATCTCTTGTTTTTCCTGCTTTACTAGTTTAGTCCAGTTTCAGAGTTGCTGATTCCTGGGCTTTGGTTGTAGTTCCTGTGTACTGTTTCCTTGCCTTATTTGGGGAGAGGAAGTTACCTTGCTTACCAGTGGGAGTGGGAAGCATTGAGCTGCCTTTTGTCCAGTTTTGTGAGGTTTCAGCCAGTAACTAGTAGTTTATTGGTCGTTTTGGGCCAGTTTCTAGCTTTTTCCAGCCCCCTGGTATAAAACGCTGTAAACGCGTGTTCAGCTTGTACCTACTCAGCACAGACTCCACGTGGGCCAGCAGAGTAATCCAGGCTGCAGAGAGCTGAATAAGCGACTTTTCTTGATACTAAGTATAATTTTTGTTGCTTTCCACATCTGAATACCTAGCGACTGTATTTCGCCTGCCTTTCTGTTACATTGAAGCTGTTTTACTGCATTTAACTTAATATTGCACTTGGAATCCTTGTTTGTTACTATTTGACTGTATTTGTAGCAAATTCTTCTGTGTAAGCTGTAGTAGCTGATTCATAGCATTTATAAGTGTTCGCTGTACCTGTTTCTGCCTGTTTTGTGAAAAAAAAAAAAAAAAAAAAAATATCTCTTGTTTTTCCTGCTTTACTAGTTTAGTCCAGTTTCAGAGTTGCTGATTCCTGGGCTTTGGTTGTAGTTCCTGTGTACTGTTTCCTTGCCTTATTTGGGGAGAGGAAGTTACCTTGCTTACCAGTGGGAGTGGGAAGCATTGAGCTGCCTTTTGTCCAGTTTTGTGAGGTTTCAGCCAGTAACTAGTAGTTTATTGGTCGTTTTGGGCCAGTTTCTAGCTTTTTCCAGCCCCCGGTATAAAACGCGTAAACGCTGCTTTTCAGCTTGTACCTACTCAGCACAGACTCCACGTGGGCCAGCAGAGTAATCCAGGCTGCAGAGAGCTGAATAAGCGACTTTTCTTGATACTAAGTATATTTTTGTTGCTTTCCACATCTGAATACCTAGCGACTGTATTTCGCCTGCCTTTCTGTTACATTGCAGCTGTTTTACTGCATTTAACTTAATATTGCACTTGGAATCCTTGTTTGTTACTATTTGACTGTATTTGTAGCAAATTCTTCTGTGTAAGCTGTAGTAGCTGATTCATAGCATTTATAAGTGTTTGCTGTACCTGTTTCTGCCTGTTTTGTGAAAAAAAAAAAAAAAAAAAAATATCTCTTGTTTTTCCTGCTTTACTAGTTTAGTCCAGTTTCAGAGTTGCTGATTCCTGGGCTTTGGTTGTAGTTCCTGTGTACTGTTTCCTTGCCTTATTTGGGGGAGAGGAAGTTACCTTGCTTACCAGTGGGAGTGGGAAGCATTGAGCTGCCTTTTGTCCAGTTTTGTGAGGTTTCAGCCAGTAACTAGTAGTTTATTGGTCGTTTTGGGCCAGTTTCTAGCTTTTTCCAGCCCCTGGTATAAAACGCGGTAAACGCGCGTTTTTCAGCTTGTACCTACTCAGCACAGACTCCACGTGGGCCAGCAGAGTAATCCAGGCTGCAGAGAGCTGAATAAGCGACTTTTCTTGATACTAAGTATATTTTTGTTGCTTTCCACATCTGAATACCTAGCGACTGTATTTCGCCTGCCTTTCTGTTACATTGAAGCTGTTTTACTGCATTTAACTTAATATTGCACTTGGAATCCTTGTTTGTTACTATTTGACTGTATTTGTAGCAAATTCTTCTGTGTAAGCTGTAGTAGCTGATTCATAGCATTTATAAGTGTTTGCTGTACCTGTTTCTGCCTGTTTTGTGAAAAAAAAAAAAAAAAAAAAAATATCTCTTGTTTTTCCTGCTTTACTAGTTTAGTCCAGTTTCAGAGTTGCTGATTCCTGGGCTTTGGTTGTAGTTCCTGTGTACTGTTTCCTTGCCTTATTTGGGGTAGAGGAAGTTACCTTGCTTACCAGTGGGAGTGGGAAGCATTGAGCTGCCTTTTGTCCAGTTTTGTGAGGTTTCAGCCAGTAACTAGTAGTTTATTGGTCGTTTTGGGCCAGTTTCTAGCTTTTTCCAGCCCCCTGGTATAAAACGCGGTAAACGCGTTTTTCAGCTTGTACCTACTCAGCACAGACTCCACGTGGGCCAGCAGAGTAATCCAGGCTGCAGAGAGCTGAATAAGCGACTTTTCTTGATACTAAGTATATTTTTGTTGCTTTCCACATCTGAATACCTAGCGACTGTATTTCGCCTGCCTTTCTGTTACATTGAAGCTGTTTTACTGCATTTAACTTAATATTGCACTTGGAATCCTTGTTTGTTACTATTTGACTGTATTTGTAGCAAATTCTTCTGTGTAAGCTGTAGTAGCTGATTCATAGCATTTATAAGTGTTTGCTGTACCTGTTTCTGCCTGTTTTGTGAAAAAAAGAAAAAAAAAAAATATCTCTTGTTTTTCCTGCTTTACTAGTTTAGTCCAGTTTCAGAGTTGCTGATTCCTGGGCTTTGGTTGTAGTTCCTGTGTACTGTTTCCTTGCCTTATTTGGGGAGAGGAAGTTACCTTGCTTACCAGTGGGAGTGGGAAGCATTGAGCTGCCTTTTGTCCAGTTTTGTGAGGTTTCAGCCAGTAACTAGTAGTTTATTGGTCGTTTTGGGCCAGTTTCTAGCTTTTTCCAGCCCCCTGGTATAAAACGCGGTAAACGCGCGTTTTCAGCTTGTACCTACTCAGCACAGACTCCACGTGGGCCAGCAGAGTAATCCAGGCTGCAGAGAGCTGAATAAGCGACTTTTCTTGATACTAAGTATAATTTTTGTTGCTTTCCACATCTGAATACCTAGCGACTGTATTTCGCCTGCCTTTCTGTTACATTGAAGCTGTTTTACTGCATTTAACTTAATATTGCACTTGGAATCCTTGTTTGTTACTATTTGACTGTATTTGTAGCAAATTCTTCTGTGTAAGCTGTAGTAGCTGATTCATAGCATTTATAAGTGTTCGCTGTACCTGTTTCTGCCTGTTTTGTGAAAAAAAAAAAAAGAAAAAATATCTCTTGTTTTTCCTGCTTTACTAGTTTAGTCCAGTTTCAGAGTTGCTGATTCCTGGGCTTTGGTTGTAGTTCCTGTGTACTGTTTCCTTGCCTTATTTGGGGAGAGGAAGTTACCTTGCTTACCAGTGGGAGTGGGAAGCATTGAGCTGCCTTTTGTCCAGTTTTGTGAGGTTTCAGCCAGTAACTAGTAGTTTATTGGTCGTTTTGGGCCAGTTTCTAGCTTTTTCCAGCCCCCTGGTATAAAACGCGTAAACGCTGCTTTTCAGCTTGTACCTACTCAGCACAGACTCCACGTGGGCCAGCAGAGTAATCCAGGCTGCAGAGAGCTGAATAAGCGACTTTTCTTGATACTAAGTATAATTTTTGTTGCTTTCCACATCTGAATACCTAGCGACTGTATTTCGCCTGCCTTTCTGTTACATTGAAGCTGTTTTTACTGCATTTAACTTAATATTGCACTTGGAATCCTTGTTTGTTACTATTTGACTGTATTTGTAGCAAATTCTTCTGTGTAAGCTGTAGTAGCTGATTCATAGCATTTATAAGTGTTCGCTGTACCTGTTTCTGCCTGTTTTGTGAAAAAAAAAAAAAAAAAAAAAATATCTCTTGTTTTTCCTGCTTTACTAGTTTAGTCCAGTTTCAGAGTTGCTGATTCCTGGGCTTTGGTTGTAGTTCCTGTGTACTGTTTCCTTGCCTTATTTGGGGAGAGGAAGTTACCTTGCTTACCAGTGGGAGTGGGAAGCATTGAGCTGCCTTTTGTCCAGTTTTGTGAGGTTTCAGCCAGTAACTAGTAGTTTATTGGTCGTTTTGGGCCAGTTTCTAGCTTTTTCCAGCCCCCTGGTATAAAACGCAGTAAACGCATGTTTTTCAGCTTGTACCTACTCAGCACAGACTCCACGTGGGCCAGCAGAGTAATCCAGGCTGCAGAGAGCTGAATAAGCGACTTTTCTTGATACTAAGTATAATTTTTGTTGCTTTCCACATCTGAATACCTAGCGACTGTATTTCGCCTGCCTTTCTGTTACATTGAAGCTGTTTTACTGCATTTAACTTAATATTGCACTTGGAATCCTTGTTTGTTACTATTTGACTGTATTTGTAGCAAATTCTTCTGTGTAAGCTGTAGTAGCTGATTCATAGCATTTATAAGTGTTTGCTGTACCTGTTTCTGCCTGTTTTGTGAAAAAAAAAAAAAAAAAAAAATATCTCTTGTTTTTCCTGCTTTACTAGTTTAGTCCAGTTTCAGAGTTGCTGATTCCTGGGCTTTGGTTGTAGTTCCTGTGTACTGTTTCCTTGCCTTATTTGGGGAGAGGAAGTTACCTTGCTTACCAGTGGGAGTGGGAAGCATTGAGCTGCCTTTTGTCCAGTTTTGTGAGGTTTCAGCCAGTAACTAGTAGTTTATTGGTCGTTTTGGGCCAGTTTCTAGCTTTTTCCAGCCCCCTGGTATAAAACGCGGTAAACGTGCGTTTTTCAGCTTGTACCTACTCAGCACAGACTCCACGTGGGCCAGCAGAGTAATCCAGGCTGCAGAGAGCTGAATAAGCGACTTTTCTTGATACTAAGTATATTTTTTGTTGCTTTCCACATCTGAATACCTAGCGACTGTATTTCGCCTGCCTTTCTGTTACATTGAAGCTGTTTTTACTGCATTTAACTTAATATTGCACTTGGAATCCTTGTTTGTTACTATTTGACTGTATTTGTAGCAAATTCTTCTGTGTAAGCTGTAGTAGCTGATTCATAGCATTTATAAGTGTTTGCTGTACCTGTTTCTGCCTGTTTTGTGAAAAAAAGAAAAAAAGAAAAAATATCTCTTGTTTTTCCTGCTTTACTAGTTTAGTCCAGTTTCAGAGTTGCTGATTCCTGGGCTTTGGTTGTAGTTCCTGTGTACTGTTTCCTTGCCTTATTTGCGGGAGAGGAAGTTACCTTGCTTACCAGTGGGAGTGGGAAGCATTGAGCTGCCTTTTGTCCAGTTTTGTGAGGTTTCAGCCAGTAACTAGTAGTTTATTGGTCGTTTTGGGCCAGTTTCTAGCTTTTTCCAGCCCCTGGTATAAAACGCGGTAAACGCATGTTTTTCAGCTTGTACCTACTCAGCACAGACTCCACGTGGGCCAGCAGAGTAATCCAGGCTGCAGAGAGCTGAATAAGCGACTTTTCTTGATACTAAGTATATTTTTTGTTGCTTTCCACATCTGAATACCTAGCGACTGTATTTCGCCTGCCTTTCTGTTACATTGAAGCTGTTTTACTGCATTTAACTTAATATTGCACTTGGAATCCTTGTTTGTTACTATTTGACTGTATTTGTAGCAAATTCTTCTGTGTAAGCTGTAGTAGCTGATTCATAGCATTTATAAGTGTTTGCTGTACCTGTTTCTGCCTGTTTTGTGAAAAAAAAAAAAAAGAAAAAATATCTCTTGTTTTTCCTGCTTTACTAGTTTAGTCCAGTTTCAGAGTTGCTGATTCCTGGGCTTTGGTTGTAGTTCCTGTGTACTGTTTCCTTGCCTTATTTGGGGAGAGGAAGTTACCTTGCTTACCAGTGGGAGTGGGAAGCATTGAGCTGCCTTTTGTCCAGTTTTGTGAGGTTTCAGCCAGTAACTAGTAGTTTATTGGTCGTTTTGGGCCAGTTTCTAGCTTTTTCCAGCCCCCTGGTATAAAACGCGGTAAACGCGCCTTTTTCAGCTTGTACCTACTCAGCACAGACTCCACGTGGGCCAGCAGAGTAATCCAGGCTGCAGAGAGCTGAATAAGCGACTTTTCTTGATACTAAGTATATTTTTGTTGCTTTCCACATCTGAATACCTAGCGACTGTATTTCGCCTGCCTTTCTGTTACATTGAAGCTGTTTTTACTGCATTTAACTTAATATTGCACTTGGAATCCTTGTTTGTTACTATTTGACTGTATTTGTAGCAAATTCTTCTGTGTAAGCTGTAGTAGCTGATTCATAGCATTTATAAGTGTTTGCTGTACCTGTTTCTGCCTGTTTTGTGAAAAAAAAAAAAAAAAAAAAATATCTCTTGTTTTTCCTGCTTTACTAGTTTAGTCCAGTTTCAGAGTTGCTGATTCCTGGGCTTTGGTTGTAGTTCCTGTGTACTGTTTCCTTGCCTTATTTGGGGAGAGGAAGTTACCTTGCTTACCAGTGGGAGTGGGAAGCATTGAGCTGCCTTTGTCCAGTTTTGTGAGGTTTCAGCCAGTAACTAGTAGTTTATTGGTCGTTTTGGGCCAGTTTCTAGCTTTTTCCAGCCCCCTGGTATAAAACGCGGTAAACGCGTATTTTTCAGCTTGTACCTACTCAGCACAGACTCCACGTGGGCCAGCAGAGTAATCCAGGCTGCAGAGAGCTGAATAAGCGACTTTTCTTGATACTAAGTATATTTTTTGTTGCTTTCCACATCTGAATACCTAGCGACTGTATTTCGCCTGCCTTTCTGTTACATTGAAGCTGTTTTTACTGCATTTAACTTAATATTGCACTTGGAATCCTTGTTTGTTACTATTTGACTGTATTTGTAGCAAATTCTTCTGTGTAAGCTGTAGTAGCTGATTCATAGCATTTATAAGTGTTTGCTGTACCTGTTTCTGCCTGTTTTGTGAAAAAAAAAAAAAAAGAAAAAAATATCTCTTGTTTTTCCTGCTTTACTAGTTTAGTCCAGTTTCAGAGTTGCTGATTCCTGGGCTTTGGTTGTAGTTCCTGTGTACTGTTTCCTTGCCTTATTTGGGGGAGAGGAAGTTACCTTGCTTACCAGTGGGAGTGGGAAGCATTGAGCTGCCTTTTGTCCAGTTTTGTGAGGTTTCAGCCAGTAACTAGTAGTTTATTGGTCGTTTTGGGCCAGTTTCTAGCTTTTTCCAGCCCCCTGGTATAAAACGCTGTAAACGTGCGTTTTTCAGCTTGTACCTACTCAGCACAGACTCCACGTGGGCCAGCAGAGTAATCCAGGCTGCAGAGAGCTGAATAAGCGACTTTTCTTGATACTAAGTATATTTTTGTTGCTTTCCACATCTGAATACCTAGCGACTGTATTTCGCCTGCCTTTCTGTTACATTGAAGCTGTTTTTACTGCATTTAACTTAATATTGCACTTGGAATCCTTGTTTGTTACTATTTGACTGTATTTGTAGCAAATTCTTCTGTGTAAGCTGTAGTAGCTGATTCATAGCATTTATAAGTGTTTGCTGTACCTGTTTCTGCCTGTTTTGTGAAAAAAAAAAAAAAAAAAAAAATATCTCTTGTTTTTCCTGCTTTACTAGTTTAGTCCAGTTTCAGAGTTGCTGATTCCTGGGCTTTGGTTGTAGTTCCTGTGTACTGTTTCCTTGCCTTATTTGGGGAGAGGAAGTTACCTTGCTTACCAGTGGGAGTGGGAAGCATTGAGCTGCCTTTTGTCCAGTTTTGTGAGGTTTCAGCCAGTAACTAGTAGTTTATTGGTCGTTTTGGGCCAGTTTCTAGCTTTTTCCAGCCCCTGGTATAAAACGCGGTAAACGCGCGTTTTCAGCTTGTACCTACTCAGCACAGACTCCACGTGGGCCAGCAGAGTAATCCAGGCTGCAGAGAGCTGAATAAGCGACTTTTCTTGATACTAAGTATATTTTTTGTTGCTTTCCACATCTGAATACCTAGCGACTGTATTTCGCCTGCCTTTCTGTTACATTGAAGCTGTTTTACTGCATTTAACTTAATATTGCACTTGGAATCCTTGTTTGTTACTATTTGACTGTATTTGTAGCAAATTCTTCTGTGTAAGCTGTAGTAGCTGATTCATAGCATTTATAAGTGTTTGCTGTACCTGTTTCTGCCTGTTTTGTGAAAAAAAAAAAAAAAAAAAAAAAATATCTCTTGTTTTTCCTGCTTTACTAGTTTAGTCCAGTTTCAGAGTTGCTGATTCCTGGGCTTTGGTTGTAGTTCCTGTGTACTGTTTCCTTGCCTTATTTGGGGAGAGGAAGTTACCTTGCTTACCAGTGGGAGTGGGAAGCATTGAGCTGCCTTTTGTCCAGTTTTGTGAGGTTTCAGCCAGTAACTAGTAGTTTATTGGTCGTTTTGGGCCAGTTTCTAGCTTTTTCCAGCCCCCGGTATAAAACGCGGTAAACGCGCGTTTTCAGCTTGTACCTACTCAGCACAGACTCCACGTGGGCCAGCAGAGTAATCCAGGCTGCAGAGAGCTGAATAAGCGACTTTTCTTGATACTAAGTATATTTTTGTTGCTTTCCACATCTGAATACCTAGCGACTGTATTTCGCCTGCCTTTCTGTTACATTGAAGCTGTTTTTACTGCATTTAACTTAATATTGCACTTGGAATCCTTGTTTGTTACTATTTGACTGTATTTGTAGCAAATTCTTCTGTGTAAGCTGTAGTAGCTGATTCATAGCATTTATAAGTGTTTGCTGTACCTGTTTCTGCCTGTTTTGTGAAAAAAAAAAAAAGAAAAAAAATATCTCTTGTTTTTCCTGCTTTACTAGTTTAGTCCAGTTTCAGAGTTGCTGATTCCTGGGCTCTGGTTGTAGTTCCTGTGTACTGTCTCCTTGCCTTATTTTGGGAGAGGAAGTTACCTTGCTTACCAGTGGGAGTGGGAAGCATTGAGCTGCCTTTTGTCCAGTTTTGTGAGGTTTCAGCCAGTAACTAGTAGTTTATTGGTCGTTTTGGGCCAGTTTCTAGCTTTTTCCAGCCCCCCTGGTAGAAAACTCGGTAAACGCGCGTTTTTTCAGCTTGTACCTACTCAGCACAGACTCCACGTGGGCCAGCAGAGTAATCCAGGCTGCAGAGAGCTGAATAAGCGACTTTTCTTGATACTAAGTATAATTTTTGTTGCTTTCAACATCTGAATACCTAGCGACTGTATTTCGCCTGCCTTTCTGTTACATTGAAGCTGTTTTTACTGCATTTAACTTAATATTGCACTTGGAATCCTTGTTTGTTACTATTTGACTGTATTTGTAGCAAATTCTTCTGTGTAAGCTGTAGTAGCTGATTCATAGCATTTATAAGTGTTTGCTGTACCTGTTTCTGCCTGTTTTGTGAAAAAAAGAAAAAAGAAAAAATATCTCTTGTTTTTCCTGCTTTACTAGTTTAGTCCAGTTTCAGAGTTGCTGATTCCTGGGCTTTGGTTGTAGTTCCTGTGTACTGTTTCCTTGCCTTATTTGGGGGAGAGGAAGTTACCTTGCTTACCAGTGGGAGTGGGAAGCATTGAGCTGCCTTTTGTCCAGTTTTGTGAGGTTTCAGCCAGTAACTAGTAGTTTATTGGTCGTTTTGGGCCAGTTTCTAGCTTTTTCCAGCCCCTGGTATAAAACGCGGTAAACGCTGCTTTTCAGCTTGTACCTACTCAGCACAGACTCCACGTGGGCCAGCAGAGTAATCCAGGCTGCAGAGAGCTGAATAAGCGACTTTTCTTGATACTAAGTATATTTTTGTTGCTTTCCACATCTGAATACCTAGCGACTGTATTTCGCCTGCCTTTCTGTTACATTGAAGCTGTTTTTACTGCATTTAACTTAATATTGCACTTGGAATCCTTGTTTGTTACTATTTGACTGTATTTGTAGCAAATTCTTCTGTGTAAGCTGTAGTAGCTGATTCATAGCATTTATAAGTGTTTGCTGTACCTGTTTCTGCCTGTTTTGTGAAAAAAAAAAAAAAAGAAAAAATATCTCTTGTTTTTCCTGCTTTACTAGTTTAGTCCAGTTTCAGAGTTGCTGATTCCTGGGCTTTGGTTGTAGTTCCTGTGTACTGTTTCCTTGCCTTATTTGGGGGAGAGGAAGTTACCTTGCTTACCAGTGGGAGTGGGAAGCATTGAGCTGCCTTTTGTCCAGTTTTGTGAGGTTTCAGCCAGTAACTAGTAGTTTATTGGTCGTTTTGGGCCAGTTTCTAGCTTTTTCCAGCCCCCGGTATAAAACGCGGTAAACGCGCGTTTTTCAGCTTGTACCTACTCAGCACAGACTCCACGTGGTCCAGCAGAGTAATCCAGGCTGCAGAGAGCTGAATAAGCGACTTTTCTTGATACTAAGTATATTTTTGTTGCTTTCCACATCTGAATACCTAGCGACTGTATTTCGCCTGCCTTTCTGTTACATTGAAGCTGTTTTTACTGCATTTAACTTAATATTGCACTTGGAATCCTTGTTTGTTACTATTTGACTGTATTTGTAGCAAATTCTTCTGTGTAAGCTGTAGTAGCTGATTCATAGCATTTATAAGTGTTTGCTGTACCTGTTTCTGCCTGTTTTGTGAAAAAAAAAAAAAAAGAAAAAATATCTCTTGTTTTTCCTGCTTTACTAGTTTAGTCCAGTTTCAGAGTTGCTGATTCCTGGGCTTTGGTTGTAGTTCCTGTGTACTGTTTCCTTGCCTTATTTGGGGAGAGGAAGTTACCTTGCTTACCAGTGGGAGTGGGAAGCATTGAGCTGCCTTTTGTCCAGTTTTGTGAGGTTTCAGCCAGTAACTAGTAGTTTATTGGTCGTTTTGGGCCAGTTTCTAGCTTTTTCCAGCCCCCTGGTATAAAACGCGGTAAACGTGCGTTTTTCAGCTTGTACCTACTCAGCACAGACTCCACGTGGGCCAGCAGAGTAATCCAGGCTGCAGAGAGCTGAATAAGCGACTTTTCTTGATACTAAGTATATTTTTTGTTGCTTTCCACATCTGAATACCTAGCGACTGTATTTTGCCTGCCTTTCTGTTACATTGAAGCTGTTTTTACTGCATTTAACTTAATATTGCACTTGGAATCCTTGTTTGTTACTATTTGACTGTATTTGTAGCAAATTCTTCTGTGTAAGCTGTAGTAGCTGATTCATAGCATTTATAAGTGTTTGCTGTACCTGTTTCTGCCTGTTTTGTGAAAAAAAAAGAAAAAAAGAAAAAATATCTCTTGTTTTTCCTGCTTTACTAGTTTAGTCCAGTTTCAGAGTTGCTGATTCCTGGGCTTTGGTTGTAGTTCCTGTGTACTGTTTCCTTGCCTTATTTGGGGGAGAGGAAGTTACCTTGCTTACCAGTGGGAGTGGGAAGCATTGAGCTGCCTTTTGTCCAGTTTTGTGAGGTTTCAGCCAGTAACTAGTAGTTTATTGGTCGTTTTGGGCCAGTTTCTAGCTTTTTCCAGCCCCCTGGTATAAAACGCGGTAAACGCGCGTTAGCGCGATTTAGCGCGGAGCTGCCACTGTTGCACACTAGGGCAGCGCCGGTTAGGCAGGTTTAAACTATTCGGGCTACCTAAAGTCCACTCTTCAAATTTTCCCTTAAAACTACCTTCCTCGAACTATACTACTGATCTAATCAGCGTATCCTATAACTAAAAGATCATCTCCACTTGACTCCAAGTAGACTATTCTCTATCTGTTAAACCTAGCACTTGCTCCTACAGTACTTATTACCTTGATACGGCACTCTTGTCATAGATAGTACCCCAAAAGGTAACCCCCATTTCTCGGTCACCCACGCCCCCTGAATCTTTTTAAAGTTTTTGTCTATCCTTCTAGCATGTCGAGGATCAGTTGCTAGTGTCCTCTCCTGCTCAGCTGGTGAACCTGGGAATACTGAGGCAATGTTACAATTGCCTCATGTACACAGACAACCCTCTCCTCCTCCCACAAAACACAAATACATGCGAGAGATGCAACTATACGGCCAAACTGGAGGCTGAGCTCTCAACACAGGACTGGCAAGACCAGTCAGGAGGAGAAGGTTACCACACACACTATAGACCCAGTCTCACATAGCACCATTACAACCTCAAATCATACACATAAACACACAAAGACATACTCGAGGCTCTGATCAAAAATCTACCAAAACAGCAGAGGCCACCAAAGCAGACACCCAAACAACCACCACCTCAGAACACAACACCTGCAACACATAGACCTCACAGTCAGAGTGTCAAACAGTCACAGCCCTTAAGGCCAAACACAATGCCAGACACACTAGTCATTGGTGACTCCATAGTCAGACACACTGACGTCCCGCTCACCAGACTGAGTAAGGAGAAGGTCACAGTAAGCTGCCTGTCGGGCGCTAGAATCCGCCACATAACGCAAGCACTCAGGTCTCTCAACAGCAGGTACAAATATGACTCAGTCATTGTCCACGCTGGTGTAAACGACCTGAGACGAACCTCCTTGGACTACATGAAAAGAGACATTGAGGAGCTCTCTGATTATGTAGCCCAGGCAGGTATGACCCTGACCTTGAGCAGTATCCTACCTTCACCAAGAGTGATGCCACAATACAGAGATAAGATGATCAGCTTTAACAATTGGCTTAAACACTGGTGTCATTCAAAGGGGATCCAGTATCTGTCTGCCTGGGATGACATGCTGGACAAGCCACGCTGTTTCGCAAGGACGGCTTGCACCTGTCACCCTGGGATTCCGGATATTGGCAAAGGCTCTTGCCACCCCCATAGTGCCTTTTTAGGCAAGGCTCAAATTCTAAACCTACCACCCTAGAACACAAAAAAGGAAAAAAACTAAGGGTAATGCTGCTCAATGCCAGAAGTCTAAATCTCAAAATGCACGCACTCGAGGCCCTTCTCAGTATGGAGAACATCGATGTCTGTGCTGTGACAGAAACCTGGTTCAAGGCTCCTGAGAGCACCCCAGGCCTATCAGGTTTTACCTCATATCATGCTCCGCCCCAAAATCCGGACAATACCAAGAAAGGAGGGGTATCCATATTCATCAAGGACACCCACACCTCAAGACTGGTGGCAACGCACGATGCATCGGAGACCATCCAGGTGCAATTAACCATAGGCAAGACTGCTCTGCAAATTGTAGCATGTTACAGGCCACCCTCACAAACTCAGGAACCTCACATGGCCTTCCTGAAAACACTAGAGGGGATAAATGTATCACCAAACACCATCATACTAGGTGACTTCAATTACCCTAATATAGACTGGGAACACTACTCAAGCCCAAACACCCTAGCCCAAAAGTTCCTGGAATTCATAAACTCAAATGCCATGGAACAACTAGTCACCATCCCCACAAGAGGAGATAACATACTTGATCTCATCATCACGAACATGGGAGCACAATGTTCAACACCGAAGTATACCCTCACTGGTGAGATCAGATCATAAACTAATCTCGCTGGAGGTCCTCATCCCACCCCACCTGAAATAAAAAAGACCACAGTAAAGAACTTCTCAAAAGCCGACTTCACACTTCTAAAGACTAGTGTGGTCTCCTTTAAGGCCCCCGAGCCGGCGGAAAACAGTACTCAAGCCGCTGAATCACTTACAAACACCTTCTACCAGCACCTGCAGGACTGCATGGATAAGGCAATCCCAAACAAAACAAAGACTCTTAGTACCAAAGGCAAGCGTCCAGTCTGGTGGACCCCAGCCATAAACAAACTCTACAATAAAAGGAGGAAGCTACTACAAGATAGAGCAAAATCCTTAAAAGGTAAGACACCCTTGATCACTATAAGTAAAAAACTAAGAGCTCTCATAAAATCATCCAAAGCAAATTTCGAGAGAAAAATAGCTAAAGACTCAAAAGACAATCATAAGGCCTTCTTTAGCTATGTTAGAAACCTAGGAGGAAACTCCCAGATATGCTCAGAACTAGTTCAAAATGATGTGAAGATTACTGATCCTACAGACATTGCCAACATACTGGCTGACAGGTTCAGTGCAAACTTCTCCCCCCCCCCCAAAAGGAGAGATATCTATACCAAACGATTGCAGCCCCCCAAACATCTCCAGCGCCCAAGTGAGAACTGCTCTCTCCAAAGCAGAAAACACAGCATCCATGGGACCTGATCCCGGCTGTGTGCTCCACGAACTCAATGAGGAATTAAACCCACAGCTAGGACAGCTGTTTAATCAAAGTCTTACCTCTGGATACGTACCCAGGAGTGGCGCACTGCAACTGTGGTCCCACTTCACAAAGGCGGTGCCTCCACCGACCCTGGAAATTACCGCCCATTAGCTTGACAAGCCTTATCTGCAAAGCCATGGAGAGGATCATAATGGACCTCATAAATAAAGACATAGGGAATTTGCAGACTTTGGATCCAACCCAGTTTGGCTTTGTCAAAGGCAGATCATGCCTTTTAAACTTGGTTGACTTCTTCCAAACAGTCACCAAAGCCATTGATGTTGAAAGGCAGTCCATACAGCCTACCTCGATCTGGCTAAGGCCTTCGATACAATACCCCACTCGGGTATCATTGAAAAACTCATCAGCTTAAATGTTAACCCATACATCACAAGATGGGTTGCAAACTGGCTGAGTGACAGAACCCACAGGGTCAGAGTTGCTGGCGCCATGTCAGACTCAAAGCCTGTCACAAGTGGTGTCCCACAGGGCTCAGTCCTGGGCCCACTCTTGTTTGGCATCTACTTTTCTGAAGTACAAGCAAACACAGGAGGGTTATGGCTGACAAAGTTTGCAGATGACTGCAAACTGGGCGCCATAGTAGAAAACACATCTGACACAGATATCCTTCAGAAGGGTCTCACAGAAACGGATAACTGGTGCCAGAGCCACGGCCTGAAGTTAAATGCCAAAAAATGCATAGTCATACCCTTTGGGAAAAACAAGGTTACCCCTAGCTACCAAATAGGTGGCAATCCACTGAGCACAGAAGAAGTTATCAGGGACCTGGGGACCCAGGTTGATAGTAGTCTGTCATTCGACACCCATGTAGCTAAAGTAGTTAGGAAGACCTTCTACATTGCCCACCTTATCATGAAGGGATTCTCATCTAGATCAAGGGAGGTCATAGTCTCCCTTTACTCATCACTCATCAGACCAATGATTGAGTACAATGCCCCATTCGGGATGTATCTGACCCGACACTTGCAGCAGCTGGAGAGGCCACAAAAGTTCCTCACCAAAAGGATAAAGGGTCTCAAAAATCTGTCCTATGCTGCCCGACTGAAAGAACTCCAGCTCTATTCAGTCGCTTACCGCTTGCTCAGAGGTGACCTTTGCCTAACATACAAGGCCATGTCAAACCCAGATTTGATGAATATGCTTCACCTCAAAAAATCTAGATCCATCAGAGCCACAAGGGCGGGAGACTTAAACCTCGACACGGCTATTAATAGGACGTGCTGGAGGGATAGATTCATCACCCAAAGACTCCCTATGCTGTGGAACAAAATCCCGGTACATGTGAGGCAGAGCACCTCGCTGGCCTTGTTCAAGAGAAATCTTGACCAATGGATGGGAGATCGCAGATATACCCCAGGGATTACCTCAGTGTCACTGCTCGACAGAGGCACAGCAAAATAATGGGTATAGTTCCCCATACTAAAGGGGTGGCGTAAGCCACAAAGCGATGGGCTAGGCTTGTAAATGCCCTCGGGCAGATAGCCTAGTATGAACCTATGAACCTATGAACCTATGAACCTATTAGTACTACCATGGGTTCTATGGGAGGGGTGGCAAGTCAGTAGGAACTTGCATGTTCATCTTTCTTTATTATGGTTTCAAGATATTGATGTCAAGGTTTTGTGTTTCATCATTTTCATAGTAAACCTTTCAGTAATATTAAAAGGCATACCATTTACCCAAATATCATTTTATTAAAGCAGACAAATGGAAACCAATAAAATGCACAAAAGCAGTCCGGACAAGCACCGTAAAGCCCAAAAAAATGTTAAAGTCCTTATTGTGAAGGCTGTTTGCAATACAAGCTGTAACACTGAAATTGAAATCCACTTGCACGTATAAAGCCACACTGAAGTCGGAAAAAACTTAAACCTTAACGCACTTTATTGTTAAAACAAGCGTTTTCACTGTGGTTAAAACTACAGCTTCATCAGAGGCAAAAGTAGAATGCAGTGTCAGAGTCAGGTTTTTATACAACACACCCACGCCTTAATTAGTAATGCAATCACAATGAAGGCTTGTTAGCAGCATTTCTTGCAAAAGTAAATTCAGGGAATGAAAGCTCTGTTTAGGAGCATTCTCAAAAGTGTGTAGTTTCATACTTTTAAAACAGTTGGAAACCAGGAAACATTGATGCATCAGCAGTTTGTTACGTTCATACACCAAGCAAATGTGCATTAAAAGCATGAAAGTGTGTAAGAAATATATACACAATAAAAGCAGTCTAAAAACAATGCATAACAGTTTTGCATATAAAAAATGTTTATAGAAAAGTGTTTGTAAAAAAATATCTAGTGAAATCACTACCTGCAACTGCAGTTGGAAGCCTTGCTAAGTATAAATCTTAACAGTGGTGGAAAGTATATGTTACTACAAATTACTATTAAAGTAAAATAAAATGAAGTGAAAAGTGAAGTAAGTCAAAGGTAAAGGAGTTATCTTTTATAGCTCCTCATTTTCAGGACACAAGCTATATTGCAATGTTCATTCAAACCTGGGTACGAAAATGAGTCTAGTAATATTTGTCATTCTAGCTCCTTATTCTCCAAAAGAAGGCTGATTCATAGCATTTATAAGTGGTTGCTGTACCTGTTTCGGCCTGTTTTGTGAAAAAAAAAAAAAAAAGAAAAAAATATCTCTTGTTTTTCCTGCTTTACTAGTTTAGTCCAGTCTCAGAGTTGCTGATTCCTGGGCTTTGGTTGTAGTTCCTGTGTACTGTTTCCTTGCCTTATTTGGGGGAGAGGAAGTTACCTTGCTTACCAGTGGGAGTGGGAAGCATTGAGCTGCCTTTTGTCCAGTTTTGTGAGGTTTCAGCCAGTAACTAGTAGTTTATTGGTCGTTTTGGGCCAGTTTCTAGCTTTTCCAGCCCCCTGGTATAAAACGCGGTAAACGCGCGTTTTTCAGCTTGTACCTACTCAGCACAGACTCCACGTGGGCCAGCAGAGTAATCCAGGCTGCAGATAGCTGAATAAGCGACTTTTCTTGATACTAAGTATATTTTTTGTTGCTTTCCACATCTGAATACCTAGCGACTGTATTTCGCCTGCCTTTCTGTTACATTGAAGCTGTTTTTACTGCATTTAACTTAATATTGCACTTGGAATCCTTGTTTGTTACTATTTGACTGTATTTGTAACAAATTCCTCTGTGTAAGCTGTAGTAGCTGATTCATAGCATTTATAAGTGGTTGCTGTACCTGTTTCTGCCTGTTTTGTGAAAAAAAAAAAGAAAAAAAATATCTCTTGTTTTTCCTGCTTTACTAGTTTAGTCCAGTCTCAGAGTTGCTGATTCCTGGGCTTTGGTTGTAGTTCCTGTGTACTGTTTCCTTGCCTTATTTGGGGGAGAGGAAGTTACCTTGCTTACCAGTGGGAGTGGGAAGCATTGAGCTGCCTTTTGTCCAGTTTTGTGAGGTTTCAGCCAGTAACTAGTAGTTTATTGGTCGTTTTGGGCCAGTTTCTAGCTTTTTCCAGCCCCCTGGTATAAAACGCGGTAAACGCGTTAGCATGATTTAGCACGATTTAGCTGAGCTGCCACTGTTGCACACTAGGGCAGCGCCGGTTAGGCAGGTTTAAACTATTCGGGCTACCTAAAGTCCACTCTTCAAATTTTCCCTTAAAACTACCTTCTTCGAACTATACTACTGATCTAATCAGCGTATCCTATAACTAAAAAGATCATCTCCACTTGACTCCAAGTAGACTATTCTCTATCTGTTAAACCTAGCACTTGCTCCTACAGTACTTATTACCTTGATACGGCACTCTTGTCATAGATAGTACCCCAAAAGGTAACCCCCATTTCTCGGTCACCCACGCCCCTGAATCTTTTTAAAGTTTTTGTCTATCCTTCTAGCATGTCGAGGGATCAGTTGTTAGTGTCCTCTCCTGCTCAGCTGGTGAACCTGGGAATACTGAGGCAATGTTACAATTGCCTCATGTACACAGACAACCCTCTCCTCCTCCCACAAAACACAAATACATGCGAGAGATGCAACTATACGGCCAAACTGGAGGCTGAGCTCTCAACACAGGACTGGCAAGACCAGTCAGGAGGAGAAGGTTACCACACACACCATAGACCCAGTCTCACATAGCACCATTACAACCTCAAATCATACACATAAACACACAAAGACATAATCGAAGGCTCTGATCAAAAATCTACCAAAACAGCAGAGGCCACCAAAGCAGACACCCAAACAACCACCACCTCAGAACACAACACCTGCAACACATAGACCTCACAGTCAGAGTGTCAAACAGTCACAGCCCTTAAGGCCAAACACAATGCCAGACACACTAGTCATTGGTGACTCCATAGTCAGACACACTGACGCCCCGCTCACCAGACTGAGTAAGGAGAAGGTCACAGTAAGCTGCCTGTCGGGCGCTAGAATCCGCCACATAACGCAAGCACTCAGGTCTCTCAACAGCAAGTACAAATATGACTCAGTCATTGTCCACGCTGGTGTAAACGACCTGAGACGTACCTCCTTGGACTACATGAAAAGAGTCATTGAGGAGCTCTCTGATTATGTAGCCCAGGCAGGTATGACCCTGAGCTTGAGCAGTATCCTACCTTCACCAAGAGTGATGCCACAATACAGAGATAAGATGATCAGCTTTAACAATTGGCTTAAACACTGGTGTCATTCAAAGAGGATCCAGTATCTGTCTGCCTGGGATGACATGCTGGACAAGCCACGCTGCGCCAAGGGACGGCTTGCACCTGTCACCCTGGGATTCGGATATTGGCAAAGGCTCTTGCCACCCCATAGTGCCTTTTTAGGCAAGGCTCAAATTCTAAACCTACCACCCTAGAACACAAAAAGGAAAAAACTAAGGGTAATGCTGCTCAATGCCAGAAGTCTCAATCTCAAAATGCACGCACTCGAGGCCCTTCTCAGTATGGAGAACATCGATGTCTGTGCTGTGACAGAAACCTGGTTCAAGGCTCCTGAGAGCACCCCAGCTATCAGGTTTTACCTCATATCATGCTCCGCCCCAAAATCCGGACAATACCAAGAAAGGAGGGGGGTATCCATATTCATCAAGGACACCCACACCTCAAGACTGGTGGCAACGCACGATGCATGGGAGACCATCCAGGTGCAATTAACCATAGGCAAGACTGCTCTGCAAATTGTAGCATGTTACAGGCCACCCTCACAAACTCAGGAACCTCACATGGCCTTCCTGAAAACACTAGAGGGGATAAATGTATCACCAAACACCATCATACTAGGTGACTTCAATTACCCTAATATAGACTGGGAACACTACTCAAGCCCAAACACCCTAGCCCAAAAGTTCCTGGAATTCATAAACTCAAATGCCATGGAACAACTAGTCACCATCCCCACAAGAGGAGATAACATACTTGATCTCATCATCACGAACATGGGAGCACAATGTTCAACACCGGAAGTATACCCCTCACTGGTGAGATCAGATCACAAACTAATCTCGCTGGAGGTCCTCATCCCACCCCCACCTGAAATAAAAAAGACCACAGTAAAGAACTTCTCAAAAGTCGACTTCACACTTCTAAAGACTAGTGTGGTCTCCTTTAAGGCCCCCGAGCCGGCGGAAAACAGTACTCAAGCCGCTGAATCACTTACAAACACCTTCTACCAGCACCTGCAGGACTGCATGGATAAGGCAATCCCAAACAAAACAAAGACTCTTAGTACCAAAGGCAAGCGTCCAGTCTGGTGGACCCCAGCCATAAACAAACTCTACAATAAAAGGAGGAAGCTACTACAAGATAGAGCAAAATCCTTAAAAGGTAAGACACCCTTGATCACTATAAGTAAAAAACTAAGAGCTCTCATAAAATCATCCAAAGCAAATTTCGAGAGAAAAATAGCTAAAGACTCAAAAGACAATCATAAGGCCTTCTTTAGCTATGTTAGAAACCTAGGAGGAAACTCCCAGATATGCTCAGAACTAGTTCAAAATGATGTGAAGATTACTGATCCTACAGACATTGCCAACATACTGGCTGACAGGTTCAGTGCAAACTTCTCCCGCCACTCCCTCCCAAAAGGAGAGAAATCTATACCAAACGATTGCAGCCCCCAAACATCTCCAGCGCCCAAGTGAGAACTGCTCTCTCCAAAGCAAAAACACAGCATCCATGGGACCTGATGGTGTCCCCGGCTGTGTGCTCCACTAACTCAATGAGGAATTAAACCCACAGCTAGGACAGCTGTTTAATCAAAGTCTTACCTCTGGATACGCACTCCAGGAGTGGCGCACTGCAACTGTGGTCCCACTTCACAAAGGCGGTGCCTCCACCGACCCTGGAAATTACCGCCCATTAGCTTGACAAGCCTTATCTGCAAAGCCATGGAGAGGATCATAATGGACCTCATAAATAAAGACATAGGGAATTTGCAGACTTTGGATCCAACCCAGTTTGGCTTTGTCAAAGGCAGATCATGCCTTTTAAACTTGGTTGACTTCTTGGAAACAGTCACCAAAGCCATTGACGAGGGAAAGGCAGTCCATACAGCCTACCTCGATCTGGCTAAGGCCTTCGATACAATACCCCACTCGGGTATCATTGAAAAACTCATCAGCTTAAATGTTAACCCATACATCACAAGATGGGTTGCAAACTGGCTGAGTGACAGAACCCACAGGGTCAGAGTTGCTGGCGCCATGTCAGACTCAAAACCTGTCACAAGTGGTGTCCCACAGGGCTCAGTCCTGGGCCCACTCTTGTTTGGCATCTACTTTTCTGAAGTACAAGCAAGCACAGGAGGGTTATGGCTGACAAAGTTTGCAGATGACTGCAAACTGGGCGCCATAGTAGAAAACACATCTGACACAGATATCCTTCAGAAGGGTCTCACAGAAACGGATAACTGGTGCCAGAGCCACGGCCTGAAGTTAAATGCCAAAAAATGCATAGTCATACCCTTTGGGAAAAACAAGGTTACCCCTAGCTACCAAATAGGTGGCAATCCACTGAGCACAGAAGAAGTTATCAGGGACCTGGGGACCCAGGTTGATAGTAGTCTGTCATTCGACACCCATGTAGCTAAAGTAGTTAGGAAGACCTTCTACATTGCCCACCTTATCATGAAGGGATTCTCATCTAGATCAAGGGAGGTCATAGTCTCCCTTTACTCATCACTCATCAGACCAATGATTGAGTACAATGCCCCATTCGGGATGTATCTAACCCGACACTTGCAGCAGCTGGAGAGGCCACAAACGTTCCTCACAAAAAGGATAAAGGGTCTCAAAAATCTGTCCTATGCTGCCCGACTGAAAGAACTCCAGCTCTATTCAGTCGCTTACCGCTTGCTCAGAGGTGACCTTTGCCTAACATACAAGGCCATGTCAAACCCAGATTTGATGAATATGCTTCACCTCAAAAAATCTAGATCCATCAGAGCCACAAGGGCGGGAGACTTAAACCTCGACACGGCTATTAATAGGACGTGCTGGAGGGATAGATTCATCACCCAAAGACTCCCTATGCTGTGGAACAAAATCCCGGTACATGTGAGGCAGAGCACCTCGCTGGCCTTGTTCAAGAGAAATCTTGACCAATGGATGGGAGATCGCAGATATACCCCAGGGATTACCTCAGTGTCACTGCTCGACAGAGGCACAGCAAAATAATGGGTATAGTTCCCCATACTAAAGGGGTGGCGTAAGCCACAAAACGATGGGCTAGGCTTGTAAATGCCCTCGGGCAGATAGCCTAGTATGAACCTATGAACCTATGAACCTATGAACCTATTAGTACTACCATGGGTTCTATGGGAGGGGGGTGGCAAGTCAGTAGGAACTTGCATGTTCATCTTTCTTTATTATGGTTTCAAGATATTGATGTCAAGGTTTTGTGTTTCATCATTTTCATAGTAAACCTTTCAGTAATATTAAAAGGCATACCATTTACCCAAATATCATTTTATTAAAGCAGACAAATGGAAACCAATAAAATGCACAAAAGCAGTCCGGACAAGCACCGTAAAGCCCAAAAAAATGTTAAAGTCCTTATTGTGAAGGCTGTTTGCAATACAAGCTGTAACACTGAAATTGAAATCCACTTGCACGTATAAAGCCACACTGAAGTCGGAAAAAACTTAAACCTTAACGCACTTTATTGTTAAAACAAGCGTTTTCACTGTGGTTAAAACTACAGCTTCATCAGAGGCAAAAGTAGAATGCAGTGTCAGAGTCAGGTTTTTATACAACACACCCACGCCTTAATTAGTAATGCAATCACAATGAAGGCTTGTTAGCAGCATTTCTTGCAAAAGTAAATTCAGGGAATGAAAGCTCTGTTTAGGAGCATTCTCAAAAGTGTGTAGTTTCATACTTTTAAAACAGTTGGAAACCAGGAAACATTGATGCATCAGCAGTTTGTTACGTTCATACACCAAGCAAATGTGCATTAAAAGCATGAAAGTGTGTAAGAAATATATACACAATAAAAGCAGTCTAAAAACAATGCATAACAGTTTTGCATATAAAAATGTTTATAGAAAAGTGTTTGTAAAAATATCTAGTGAAATCACTACCTGCAACTGCAGTTGGAAGCCTTGCTAAGTATAAATCTTAACAGTGGTGGAAAGTATATGTTACTACAAATTACTATTAAAGTAAAATAAAATGAAGTGAAAAGTGAAGTAAGTCAAAGGTAAAGGAGTTATCTTTTATAGCTCCTCATTTTCAGGACACAAGCTATATTGCAATGTTCATTCAAACCTGGGTACGAAAATGAGTCTAGTAATATTTGTCATTCTAGCTCCTTATTCTCCAAAAAGAGGTACTGGACCCCTCTTTCTGTTTTCTTGACCAGGTCAATTGCAATAAAATGAAAGCTATGACCTTGATGTTTCATTACGTGTTTAGCTAAAGCGCTTTTTCAGTTTCCTTATGGCATAATCATGTTGGTACAGCCTGTCCCGTAGTCTCCGGGTCAGACTTGCCTATGTAAAATGCTTCACAGCAGTTACACTTAGCTAAATAGACTATGGATCTAGAATCACAGTTAAGCTTATGTGTAATGTGGTACTTTTGTTGCGTATTACAAAGGAATTGGAAGCCTTCACAAGGTGGCAATAGTTACATGCCCCGCACTGAAAACAGCCTTTTGTTCTAGTCATTAGCTCCGTCTGTTTACTTCTTTCTAGCAAAGTTTTCAAATTATTGCCTCTCCTATATGCTATCAGAGGTTTTGTGCCTAACTTGTCCATGAGTTCCTCATTATTTGTTATGTAATACCAATTTTTATAAAGTATTATTTGAATATTCCTCGAGTCAATACTGTAATTTGTGATGAAACTATTTACAAATGAGGTCCCTGTTGTCTCAGTGTTGGAGGTTTCCCTA
>NC_056750.1:832547737-832650237 GCF_019279795.1 Protopterus annectens | reverse complement strand
TGTGTGTGTGTGTGTGTGTGCGTGCGTGTGAGCGTGTGTGTGTGTGTGTGTGTGTGTGTGTGTGTGTGTGTGTGTGTGTGTGTGTGTGTGTGTGTGTGTGTGTGTGTGCACAGCTGTTTGTTTTGAAGTTCTGTTTTTTGCATTCAAACATGTGCAGTAAAAATGTCAGAAACTGAAACATGAAGTTGATTTGGCCTGCCATGGACTTAAAACTGAGAAGCTTTTCTAAACTGTATACTGATAATTATAAATGAAGAACTCTTTTTCAAAAAGGAGCATGCAGATATAGAAGGTTTGCTTCTGTGAAGTCTATGAATTTAGTAAGAGACATTATTATGAACGGATAAATATAGTTCATATATGTGACATACCAGAAGGCAAGTGTTCTATAATAGTGTCATGAATATAGTTCACATATGTGACACGTACAAGAAGGCAAGTGTTCTATAATGGTGTCATGAATATAGTTCATATGTGTGACATGTACCAGAAGGCAAGTGTTTTATAATGGTGTCATGAATATAATTCATATATGTGACATGTACCAGAAGGCAAGTTTTCTATAATGGTGTCATGAATATAGTTCATATGTGTGACATATACCAGAAGGCAAGTGTTCTATAATGGTGTCATAAATATAGTTCATATGTGTGACACGTACCAGAAGGCAAGTTTTCTATAATGGTGTCATGAATATAGTTCATATGTGTGACATGTACCAGAAGGCAAGTGCTTTATAATGATGTCATGAACTGTGTGAAATCAACAGAGACTGTCAGGCCTCCTAACCTGTAACACAGCTGACAACTAGTGCAGACTTATTCGACTTTTAACTAACTAGTACTTATACTAGATATTGAAATTTTCCAACCAAAGTTAGTTTGCTGTACTGTGAATATACAAAGCAGATACAAAGTACACACTGAATTAAGAAGAAAAAAAAATCATTGAAGGGTCTTAATACTGCAACGTGTGATACAGTTCCTCAGTACGCATTGAGTAGTATAAGCATACCTGCATTTCAACGGTTCCTGATTTCCCAGAATGTCCCTGACGCTATCTGAAATTTTTGGTTTGTTCCTCAGAAAGTTTGCTTTTTTTTTCCTGGCAAAACTTTCATGACTGCAGTCTAAATAATGACTGAAATAAGCAGTGATAAAGACAGCGGTAGCTGACAGCCTGGGAACCTGATCAGCACAATTGCTTTTCTTTTGAAGATAATTCAAGTGAACTTGCAACACTAATAATGTAGACAGCAAAATGCACCATTGTAAGAAAAGAATGAAGATAACAGTGAGAAGAAGGTACATTTGTGTCTCGCAATGAAAACTACGGGCAGATCTCAAGGACACGAATAGAACTCTGGCAATTCCCAGAGTCGTCAGGTTTTCAACAGCAATGGAACATAGCTTGGAAGAAGGTAACAGGAAACAAAGTGCATTGCAAAGCTCACAGAACAATTAATGGTGTGTTGGAGTAAAAATTAAAGCTACACCGTACATTGTGCCTTGTGACCTTTTGCAGTGTCCCAAGGTTAGCAATAATATTACAATGTATTCTTGGGTGAAAAGAATACAATTATGTCTATTTGCTAGCATACGATAATTTGTTCCATAGCCTGATGAAAACTATCACATTGATTGTGTTGTTTTCCAAATAGTCTTAAATAAGCCAGCATTCAGGGTGGGTACAGAAGTGCTGGAAATCATTTCGCGCTTCCTCATGTTTAGGGACTCACTACTTCTGCCAAATAATTTTTTTTGCTGTCTGTAAAAAATGTGTGATTTCTTTTTTGTGTCATAGTAAATATTAATGACGTAATGCTGAATAAGGCACCTACAGACAGCTTATATTTGTTTAAAAAATATATAGCTTAATATAAGCTTCCTTTTTATCTACATTCTGGCTAAGAATTAATAGTAGAAATCAGCAGAATGTGTTCCTAACATAATCAAGATATCGGTCCCTCCTTTCCCAAACCAAAACAAATCGGGGCTGGTTTGTTATCTTGGTCCCTCATTTTCCAAGAGTGATATAGAATAATGATAATACAGGTAATATTAGAGGAAATAGCAGACTAGTGAGGAGACAATATGTTTTCATAATGAGAAAGTATGCGGGCATGTATTTGCTTTTAGTTTTAGAAATGCTGTTCCCCTAATCAGCTGTCTGCCTTATTCCTTATGCCTGTCCATATCACTACCCACACTGCCTTTACACATCTCCTTCCAACCTGTACTTTCATAAAGCCAGCACTGTTACACTTCTGGTAATACAATCTTACACGTTCTGTGTCAATGCTTTCCCAGTCTGACATCTCCACTCTGGATTATCGTTACTGCTGCATTGTTACTGCTTCTACATCCTTCCCTTTCTGTGAAGTGTTTCAAAAGGAGCTACATAACCTGTCTAAATCAACTATATTAATTTCTTTTGACCTGCCTTCGGAGAGCTACCATTAGAGCCCAGTTTTACCATTATCATTGCCCAGGTGATTTCTGTTCCTTTGAGATCTGACCGTCGCACTGTTCTGCTCATGGCTGGTATTCATAGTCATTGTGTGAATGAGTTTTGGTTATCAACACTGTCTGTGTAGCTAAGCCATGATTCACTGAGACCATTTACATTAATACCTGATGTCTGGAAATAAGAGGAATTAAATTAACTGTAATGAGAGGCAAATAAGAAATTATTTAAGGTGGCATATGCTAATGAAGTTTTCTTTTGCCCACTTGCGATTCATATTCAAACTTTCTTGCTGTATGCACATCCATTATAAAAAACACTGCTGCGACTATTATAACTGCTTTGCCATCCTTGTAGATGCTTGCTGACCCTGTAAAAATGTTTTATGTTGCTCATTCTCTGCCTTAATCAATTTTCTGTTCCATTACTACTCATAAAATATCATGTTTCACATAACTATCAGTCAAACAACACCTGTGGTACTCAGGAAAAAAGTTATGTGACACAACCCCCCATAATTATGTACACATACAGAGTCCAGCCAAGTAAAGTTGTGTTAAAATAATAATTGCACAGTCACAAATACATTTTGTCAATACACATCTGTCCTTTCATTTGTCCCTGCCACACTCTTGTAATCATAATACTATCAGTGACACTCAAGACTCTCCCAGTAAACACAAATGTCAGCCAACAAAAACATCCTTGCCACTGAAGTACTTCAGTCAGAAAACTTCTACCATGTATGCGCAATGACTAAGACACCAAATTAAGCACTTTTCTCAGTAATAATAATATCCTCTGCTATTGTAATGAAATGCCATCTACAACAAATGGCACCTTTTGGTAGCATAATATACTCATCATAAGAATAAAACATTTTGTAAGTGAACTCAGTAATCTCACCTCATTTTTGTCATTTTGTAATATTTCTAATATGTTTCTTACCTTAAATGTCCACAGTATCCTAATTAATTTGATGCCTAACTCGAGTAATGCCAAACTAGTATGTTGCTGTTACACTTAACCTTTATGCATTTTGCAGACAAATGAGGTCCTTTTAGATGTATTTCTATGAAATGCAGGGAAATGCAAACATACACGGTATCTTATGCATGCAATTGCTCTCTCTGCTTCACATCACATAAATGTGTCTTCAGGTACATACACTTTTGCCTTAAGTAAGTGTGTTTATCAACATGCTTGTGCAGTTACATAGTCAGTGTGAATGACATCCACTCACTACATTTGCATACCAATTTAGCTCCGTTCCTCGACGATTACCGCTATGCACAACTGGACGCCATGACTATGAATACCACTGTATGCCTAGTTTCTAAAGTGCAGACAGCCTGTAACACATCTGAGCAGAATATGTCAGTTCCCTGCATAGGTTTATAAATTCATAGAAGGTTACTAACCTAACAGCTTAACAGCCCTTACAAGCCTAGCCATTATAACCTGATTTAAGCTAATATGTGGCCTCTAGGGGCAAGAGGATGTTGTGGATTTGTGTCTATGAATTGAGTATCTTACAGATTGCCCCTTGACCATAAAGGACATAGGCACAACTCCAGGTGAGAATTTGTAATTTCCCAGCCATTGATCCAAACTGTATTTTAAGAGGGCCAGGGAAGGGGTCTGCTTAATGTGAAGAGGAAACCTGTTCCAAAGAAGGCTCAGTGTCTGAGACACGTCTGAGTCTCCAGCATGTTTTTTTGAGTCATTGACTAAGTTTATATCCCTAGATCCAGTGACCCTTTTTATGTTTGACTTGTAGATGTGTAGCAGCTGCAGCAGGGCTGGATTTGTGCGTGCCTTTAGGTCAGGCATAGGTCGCACCTTAATAGTCTGTAGGAAACAGATTAATGAGATAGGGCTTTTAGTTTGTCCGCATAGGGCATGCTGTTTACACCCTGTATTTTCTTTGTGAGGAACCTGTGAGGTTGCACCAGCTGCTGTAAGTCCCTAGTCAAGTGCGAATGGCACATTGTACTCAATTATTGGTCGAATAAGGGCCGAGTACAACGGGACTATAATGTCCTTGGAGCTGGATGCCGTACCTTTTACTTGTAAGTTACTACAGGCACTACTACTACAAAATGCAGTCCCTGCTACTCATCCTGATGGTTTTACAGCTCTGGCTAATTACTATGACTGTCATGAATGGTCAAGGATAATGCTACATTAAATTTATTAAGTCCAGACTGTGTGTGCGGCAGAATAAGTCTTCCTGTTCAACAGGATATGGCAGAAGCTGTAGTATGCCACCTCTTCTCTGTCAAATTATTTCACATGTCTTGTTAAAATTATTTGAAACTGCTCTGACTAGGTAGCAAGACCATCTTTATATATACATGGATACATACACACACACATGCACGCATGCACACACGCACACACACACAATATATATATACATGTGTGTGTGTGTATTTTAAATATATATATATATATATATATATATATATATACACACATATATATATATATATATATATATATATATATATATATATATATATATATTCACAGTTTATATATACAATTTCTGAGCTGGTTGCAAACCAAATAAATGATAAATAACCTTCTATAACATAATGTCGTAACAGCAGTCTTTGACCCAGAACAGCTCTTGACTATAATACTATTTATTGTGTTTGAATTTGTCTTCATTTTTTTTTTCGCTAATTTTTAATGTTGTGATCACTGAAACAATCCTAAATAAATAAAGCACAGTTTGTGTAATTGCTTAATTGCTGCTATTCTGCATACTATTTTGAAATGTTGCAAGTTTTGCTTGTGCTTTTTATATATGCAGTTTTATGCTGCTGATACCATTCTATAGGCATTATTTTATTTCTTTACCATTTCTGCTGTTTTTAATATATCTGCATATGCTAGTATATAATCGCTCATGGTGTTCTTAAACAAATGTACATATATTAATTTAGACTGCTAGAGTTAAGGTGTATAGAATGTAATATATGTTTAATCCACAGTTGTTCATGTGTATTAAAAGACGTATTTCTACAGCTTTATATCTGAACTCTCTTAGGCTGTTTTATTACTGTGTGTGTATTATTTTATTCATCTTCATTAATGCTAGTTTTTAATCTGTTATCATATATGTCCATTATTTTACATTTGTATAACTTTTTTGCATTTTATTATAAATGTTTAACTTTTGTTGCTATATGCTATGTATTTTAATAAACACATCCATTATTACCGCATTTTAAAAATATTGATCTCTGTCTGCATGCTTATGTCTCTCTCTCTAGTTGGTTTTCTTCCTTACAATGCAGTTTAATCAATTCCGTTTAATTTTGAAAGTTTGAAAGTTAAAACATTCGGACAGATATGTACTTGTAGATACTAAAAACCATCTGTTTAGCTATTGTTTTACTATAATATATTTTTAACCTCCAAACCTTTTTTATGTCAAGTTCCTTCTAAAACAGTTACGGTATGTTTTAATGCATTGTTTGTGTTGTTGAAGAACACTGTGGTTTCCTATTTGCATCATGTTTAGCTAGTATCAACATCAGTAATCTTATAATCTGTCTATCCTATTGTGAGATTCTTTTATACCTGCATAGCATCATCTGTGTGCCAGGAAATTACTAAAGGCAATGTTGTTTGCACTTCTGAAGTGTTCTGGGTGCAGTGTTTGATTTTTTCTTATCCGTGATGATAGATATTTATTTGCAATGGTAAGAAACATGAATTATTTAATTAATTAATTAATGATGAATTATTTTGAAAATGTGTAAAAATATTGTTAAACAGGTTAGCTATAAATTTCTTGCTTAAATGAAGAAAATAAAATGTATCCTAAAAATGTATTTTGGATCATATTTTCCCATTAAAATACCTTAGTGATAGATGTAGGTAATTAAACTATTTCATGAAATATCTGATTTTTGTTGAAACATTAATACTCTTTTTGTGATCCCAATTAGAAATACTGAGATTTTTTTCTGATATGCACAGTCTCATCCATGAATCCATATGCATGGTATGATGCTAATATTTACTGTATGCATAAAGTTTCATCATCAACATATATCTACACTTCTTTATTAACAGTTCCTTGTTGCTCAGTCTTATGAAGATTTGTCAGTTTTTTCTACATTTACTGACTAGCATCGTGTAGACATGTCCTAGTTTAGCTCAGCACCATTCTTTTGACAAACAGACAAGATGTATCTATAGCATCCCCTCAGTGGTATAGTCAATTATTTGCTTGTAAAATGTCCATAAATATGGTATTTGTTTTTGCACTTCCTTTTCATTTGCACAGGTTGCCTGATTGGTAATTGGCTATATTACAAGCCAGTTTTCTTTAGTGTGTGTGTGTGTGTGTGTGTGTGTGTGTGTGTGTGTGTGTGTGTTTTACAGCACTTCTTTGTGGAACAAGGGGATGAACCAAGCAGGAATAATTTTAACACCATTTTAGCAGCTCACCCCAGGACTGTTAGCCAGTTGCTCTATTTCTACAAGTAAAACAGTTGGATGCCATGAAGACCTGTCTGTAACAGCAATTTTATGCCTTCTTATACAGGCAAACAGACCAGCATTCAGTAGCAATCGTAACTGCAAAGTGAACTTTCTTCTCCAGTTTTCTCCCCTTCCTCCTCCCCCACTGTGCCAGACATGTTCGTGTTTCAGCACAGAAGATATGCCTTGCTGACAGTTACCTGAAAGGTGCTGCCTAAAGAGATGGAAAATGAAGGTGCAATCAGCAGGTGGTAACCCACACTGGGACTATAGCTTTTAGCAGGTGTCACTGCAATAGTGTCATGTCAGACGATAAGCCCTGTAGGGGGGATTGAACGAATATTAAGTTTAAGGAAATATTAAAGTAGTTTGAAGCGAGGCAAAGGGCTCTAAAATAAAGTGCATACCGTTTTCATCTAAGATACTCCAAGAAAATGAGAACAGAAAGTAAAAATTAAAATATCATTATGATTCAGTCATTAAATTTATATCAAGACATATGGCAATGAGCCAATTTTTATTCATAGTGTTTGCTTTCTACCTTTTTTGATTTTTACTCTTTAACAAAATAATATGACTTTTCATCTGTTGTCTCATCTTCTACTTCAGGGAGATGTTCAGGAGAAGGAAACTGTGGTATGACTTCCTTATTAAGGAGTTAATTGTTTTCATTCAATATGTCAGTAAAAATGAGTGATGATTTATTCAAATAAATCATTTCATTGGAGAACTTGATTTTTTTTAAACAGTGTCCACTTGAGTTCTGTATTCAGTTGGTGCAAAGGCACATATTCATGAACGGTTTAGCCAGTGTTTAGTTTGGCATAAAACATCAAACTTGATTTGGAATAGCAGGATTATGTTAGCCTATACTGCATAAATGGGGAAGGATTATAAAAATTCTGGCTGTAAGGCATCGCATGTACCTATTTGGAAGATAACACTACTGAATTTATGTGATCCACAATAACTGCCTGATGTTTTTGCTTATTTCCCACATACAGAGGCGATATTGCTATATTATTAGAACTTAACAGAATTTTTGATTCTCTGCATACATTACTGACAAGTGAACACCAACCTTGACAGATATTTTATGCTGTGCAAAGAGATAGGAGGACTGACAAGTAAATGCGAATGTTTGAAAAGAACAGTGAAACAACAGAGACAAAATGCTGAACTCTATAACAAAAGGACCAGAAACCTTCCTATTAAGCCTTCAAATTGAGATGACTTTCCCTATCAGGATACCCAGTTGTGTGGCATAATGCCACAAGGTGGAATACACAATAAGGCATGCATCTGTATAGAAGTGGGTGTTGTGAGATCTGTATTTATCCATGTACTACATGTACAGATCACAACACATAGAACCTATAAAATGTGGGAGATTTTGTCAGACATGCACACCATCTAAACAATTAAATAATTTCTTATTATGTAATCACAGGAATAAATCTTGTGTTTGTGGAACTTTACCTGATTGTCATTCTGTTTACAAGTCACATTAATTATAACAGCCATTTTATAAACAGTCTTTTTAGCATTCTGAGCCCCTTCTATATGCACACATTAATTTTCTTCCATTTCTGGGATATACATTACACAGCATGGAATTTGCTTTCATTGTTGCCATAAAGTATAAATGATTATTGAACATAACCTGCTGTCATTCTGCAGACAAATATAAAAATCCTTCCACATTCATCAAATCCACCTAGTATTTATCTAGTCTTAAAGTGGTCTGACTAGAGTAATTTAGTTTCTGATTAGTTTAAATGCATTTTAATTCTTGGCTCACAATGCTTTTTATTTTAATCTTACCATTTATAATTTTATGATTTATTTTGTTTTGGATTACTGAATAAACCTGAACTTCCGTAAAGTGCAGTAATGCACAGGAACCTTGCATCCTGTATTTCTACCCTTACAATGATTTCTCCTACAAATCATTAAAGCAGTTGCCATATGTTAGCCCTGAGAAAAGTATTCACTCTTGGAAGTCTTGGCTTTTATGTCTGTGTGCCTGTGTGCCTTTTAGAATGCAATTGAATATATTAGAGGGAAAATCTGGTTGAACAACACTATTAGCTAAAGCTAAGTGGTCTGTGTTTGATTCCCACAATTTCTACTTTTTACATTAGCAATGTAAAAGCCCACTTGACATAATGGCCTCTTTTCTGTGGCAAACTGTGAGCTCTGTTTATGTGGCTTGTTCAGAGGCATATAACACATATGAGAAGACTAAAGGAATAAAATCCTTAGCCAAATCCTTCCTCAAGTTCTTCAGCCTGAGTCTCTATGCTGTTTGCATCCTTCTGGTGTAGAGACCACCTGTCATGATTCCCTTGTTTAAATGAGGCCCCTGTACTGATTCTGGGAATTACAGGCCTATTAATCTCAGTGGTGTTATTTGCAAGGCAATCTGACATATTGTAGCAGAATTAGTAATAATATATACACCCTTGAATCACTGGATCCACGTTCAGCTATGTAAAAAGTAGATTGTGCCTGTACAACTAACAGGGTAACTGGGCTCTTTAAAAGGATGAAGCCATAAATCAAGTGTACATAATCCATTCTGCTTTCCTGGATCTTGTCTAGGCTTTTGACACTATCCCCTCTGCTGGGATCATTGGCAAAGTTTCCATCTGAACATTAAACTACACTTAGTACACTGCATAGATATCTAGTTAGCTGAAAGAACTCATACTATTAAGGTCGGGACTCGAAAGTATTTCTCTAGATAGAAAAAACATCTTCCTGATGTTCCACAAGGCTCTGTCCTGGGTGCCTTCATCTTTGGCAGGGAGGGGTGGCAGTTAGTGCAGGGGGTAAGACTGTAAGCTGTTGTTCCTGTGGTACAGGGTTTGATTATCTCAGCCCTCATTTGTCTTCTGTATGAACTTGAACAAGTCCTGGGTCACCCCTGAAAAACCAGTGGGACTACCTGGTTAACAAATGGGTTTTATTATTATTATTACTATTACTATTATTATTATTATTATATTTATTATTATTATTATTATTATTACTATCATCATCATCATCATCATTATTATTATTATTATTATTATTATTATTATTATTACTATTATTATTATTATTATTACTATTATCATTATTATTATTATTATTATTATTATTATTATTATTATTATTATTACTACTATTATTATTATTGTTGTTGTTATTGTGAAAGCTGATATCAAGGGACTGTAGCTAACCAAGACTGATGATGATCATAAACTGATGGCAGTTATTAAATCGTATTCTAATAACCAAAGTATCCAGCAAAGTTTTAAGTTTAGACTCGTAATGCCAAGAAGTGCAGTGTAGTTTTAATTAGTGCATCCAGCAGCACAAGGGTGGTTAGCTTATTCACTTTACTTCAATAAAGTGATAATTTCTGAGTACACGAGTAGTGATCACTGCATGTGTCGGTGCACACTCGCGTGTGTGTGTGTGTGTGTGTCTGGGAATGATACCTTGTTTGGAATGGTACTGTTCAGTGTAGAAGTCACTTACTGAGCTTTCTGAGCCTAGCTGGGTTTTGGATAATTTTATTGTAGCCAAATATGTTTCGAGATATGGTAGGGGAACATACCTCTCAACTGTCCAGATTTTCACAGGATGTCCTGATTTTTGCCTCATATTTCTGATCTGTTCCCCATAAAATTTGAGGATTTCTAGCAAATGAGTGAAAACTGACTTCGCTAGATAGTAATAAACATTTGAGTTTCAGACTTCATATCTTTCATAAAATGCATGGAGACACAAAACCTTTTCTTCTAGCAACTCCCCAAGTTTATAACAGAAATATTTAAAATAAATATCCCTATTTTTGGCCTTTTGTCCTCCCGTTATTTTTAGCTTTGCCAATATTTTGTATTCTATGAGATTAAGAGGTATGTGGAGAAGTCAGTAGTGAGGGAGGTCCAATCTATGCTTGATTCCCCAAGAATAATTGTTTCACAAGGGATGCTTGATGTTATTCATGAAAAAAATATCTTCGGTAGTATGGATGTTGTCTCCTGGTATGGTATATAAGGCAATGATACATAGATGTTTCTGTGTGCTCAATTTAAGAAGGGAAATGAGGATTTAAGCCTTCCTGAAAGATGGTGGATTACCATAGTATAGTGAGAGTTCAAGGGCACTGCAGAACATTACAGCAATACCTCCTGCTTTTTTCTTTATAATCAAGTCTATAGATGCCGTAGATGGGGGGGGGGGGTGTAACTTCCACATTCTTGATGCCTGGTTTCAGCCAGATTTCAGAGATGATGAGTATGCCTGGTAAGTGCATGATTAGCTATGCATACATGTGAAAGTCAAAGTAAACTTTATTGTCATTTAGACACATACATGAGTGCAGGCTAAATGAAATTTTGTTGCTTCAAGCTCAATGTGTAGACCAAAAATATAAAAAATATAACAATATAAATATGAAAACAGAAGTACAAACTGTATATATGACACTAACATGACACAAAAACAGAACTACACACTCTATATATGACATTGAGGCTTAAGCAGTGGTAGACTAGAGACCATTTTGTCCATTGCACAGAATGTAGCTTGTATTTCAACTTATTGCACAAAAAGTAATAACCATCCAGTGAGCCATTGCACAAGTTTCAGAACCAAGTAATGAGTTATTGCACATTAAGAAAAATATATTTCCTTCAGCCTGTGTAAGAAAAAGATATTTCCTTCAGCCTGTGTGGCCACTGACTAGTTCATAGGTTCATAGGTAGGTACTATGCTATCGGCCCAAGGGCCTACGTAAGCCTAGCCAACAAGGGTCCCTGACTTACACCACCCAAGAAATTTATTTTCCTGTGCCACTGTCGAGCAGAGACACAGAAGTGATCCCCGGGGTGTGTTTCCTATTTCCCATCCATGCATCAAGATTTTTCTTGAAGAGTGCTAATGAAGAACTTTGCTTGACATAGATGGGTAGCCTGTTCCAGAGTATGGGAAGTCTCTTGGACAGGAATCTATCCCTCCAGCATGTCCTGTTTATTGTGGTGACAAGGTTTAGGTTTCTAGAGTGTGTAGCTTGGAGGGATTGGGATTTTTTAGGTGTAGCATGTCAAACAGCTCTGGGTTTGACATAGCTTTATATGTTAGGCAGAGATCACCTCGGAGTAGGCGATATGCTACCGAGTAAAGCTGGAGTTTTTTGAGGCTGTCAGTGTAGGGCACTTGTTTGAGGCCAGTAATCCTCTTTGTGAGGTACTTTTATGGCCTTTCCAGCTGCTGCAGATGTCTTGTGAGGTACATTCCAAAAGGGGCATTGTACTCTATAATGGGTCTAATGAGTGTTGAGTAGAGGGGAACAATGATCTCTTTTTTCCTGGATGAGAACCCTTTTATGATGAGGTGTGCTACGTAGAAGGACTTCCTGACTACTGTGGCAATGTAACTATCAAAGGAGAGACTACTGTCCACCTGGGTCCCAAGGTCTCTTATCACACATTCGGTGTTACGTAGATTGCTGCCTATGTAGTAGTTCACGGGTAGAGAGTTTTTACCAAAGGAGATGACACTGCACTTTTTGGCATTCAGCTTGAGGCCATGGCTCTGACACCAGGCATCTGTCTCAGTGAGGCCCTTCTGTAGGATGTCCACATCATTTGGGGACTTGACTATGGCTCCTACTTTGCAGTCATCTATGAACTTCGTTAGCCAGAGGCCTTTTTTGTTAGCCTGTTCTTCAGAGAAGTAGATACCAAACAAGGAGAGGTCCCAGGACGGAACCCTGTGGTACTCCACTTGTCACTGCTTTGAGGTCAGATTTAGAGTCTGCAACTTTTACAGTGTGGGTTCTGTCAGTGAGCCACTTGGCAACCCATCTTGTGACATAGGGATTTATACCTAGTTTAGTTAGTTTAGCTATAATTCTAGAATGGGGGATGATGTCTAAAGCCTTGGCAAAATCAAGATAGGCTGTGTGAACCACCTTACCCTCATCTACGGCTTTGGTGACTGCCTCAAAGAAGTCGATCAGGTTCAGGAGGCATGATCTGCCTTTCCCAAACCCGAACTGGATGGGATCCAGATTTTGGAGGTGACCAATGTCTTTGTTTATGAGTTCCATGATGATATGTTCTATGGCCTTGCAGACCAGGCTCATCAGGCTAATAGGTTTATAGTTTCCGGGATCAGTGGTAGCTCCCCCTTTGTGGACTGGGATAACTGTTGCTGTGCACCATTCAGTGGGCACAAAGCCTGATGCGAGGCTATTACTGAACATGGTGCTTAAGTGAGGAGCCAGTTCATTCTGAAGTTCGTGTAAAACGCAGCCTGGGATGTTGTCCAGTCCCATGGATGCTGTGTTTTTGGCTTTAGAGAGTGCAGCTTTTACCTGTGTAGTTGTGATTACAGGGACTCTGCATTCTTCCTGTATAGATATGGGCCCTTTAGGGGGTGGGGTAAAGTTAGCACTGAACGTATCTGCCAGGATGCTGGCAATATCAATTGGTTCTGTAATTTTCATGCCTTTGTGCTGTAACTCATAGCAGATCTGGGTGTTGCCATTGAGATTCTTGACATAGCTATAGAATGCTTTGTGGTTGTCCTAAGAATTAGTGGTGATTTTGTTTTCGTAGCTAACTTTGGAGGATCTTATAATGGATCTCAGCTTCTTACTGAGGCTGACCAGGGAGCTCCTCCACTCATGGGATTTTGCTCTCTTTTGCAACAGTTTCTTCCTTCTGTTGTACAGTTTGTTTATGGCAGGGGATCACCAGATTGGCTTCCTTTTTTTGGGGGATAGCGTCTTGGTTCTTTTGAGATAGCATGATCCATGCACTCATGTAAGTGCTTATAGAATGTATTTGTGTAGGATTCGGCAGTTGTGACTGTATTGTCCATCTGCATGGGTGTCATAAAGTTCACCACTTCTGTCTTAAGAAGCATGAAGTTGGCTTTGGAGAAAATTTTTACCATGGTTTCCTTAATGGGGGTTGAGGGCGGGATGCGGATATCAAGGGTGATTAGCTTATGGTTGGATCAGACCAACAAGAAGTTGACTTCAGGTGTGGAACACCGGTCACTCATGTTGGTAATGACTAGGTCTAGGATATTGTTGCCCCTGGTGGGTTGTGGATAAGTTGATCCAGGGCATTGGAGTTTATGAATTCCAGAAAGTGTTGAGCTAAGGAGTTGGTACACGAGTAGTTTTCCCAGTTAATGGTGGGGTAGTTGAAGTTGCCCATTATTAGGGTGTTTGGTTTGGTTGAACCCTAATCTTTTCTAGTACATCAAGAAAAGAGGAGTGGGAATCCTGGGGCATGGTGGGGGATCTGTAGCAAGCTACAATTTAGATTGCAGTTTTGCCCAGAGTTAGTTCCACTTGGATAACCTCGGAGGCATTATGCTGAGCAACTAGCCTGGAGGTGTGGATATCCTTCATGAATATGGGCACACCTCCGCCTTTGGTGTTTCGGTCCAGGTTACATGGCCAAAAAGTGTGGTATGAGTTATAGCCTGGTAGTGCAGGGGTGCTCTCTGGAGCCTTGAACCAGGTCTCAGTCACTGCACAGATATCGATGTTTTCCATTTTAAGGAGTGCCTTGAGTGAGTGCATTTTGAGATTTAGACTTCTAGCATTGAGTAGCATTACCCTCAGTTTTTGCTTGCCTGTTCCTGTTATGGTGGTGAATTTGTTATTTGAACCTTGCCTAAAAAAGGCACTATAGGGGCAGCAAGAGCCTTAGCCAGTATCCGGAATCCCAGGGGTGACAGGTTCAGGCCATCTGTGGCAAAGCATCGGGGTCTGTTGACCATGTCATCCCAAGCAGACAGATACTGGATCCCCTTAGAATGACACCAGAAGCTTAGCCAATTGTTGAAGCCAATCATTTTGTCCTTGTACTGCTGTATCATTCAGGGCAATGGCAGAATGCTTCTCAGGGCTAGGGTCATACCTGCCTGGGCTACAAGATTGGAGAGCTCTTTCATGTCTCTTTTCAAGCAGTCCAGGGAGGTACGTCTCAGGTCATTCACACCAACCTGGACAGTTGTTGACCTGGTTGCCTTGTTACTCATGTTTAATAGTCTGATGGCCCGAGGCAAGAAGCTGTTTGTGAATCTAGTCGTTTTGCAATGTATGCTTCTGTAGCGCTGGCCCAAAGACAAGTAGGAGAACAGTCCCTGAGCTGGGTGGGTATGATCTTTAATAATCTTTGTGGCTCTTTTGAGACACCATTCAGAGTGCAAATCCTGTACAGATGGAACTGTGGACCTATTATTCTCTCTCTCTGCCACTTTCAGCACCCTTTGGAGGGCTTTATGATTCATATCCTTGTAGTTTCCATACCATACTGTGATATTGCTTGTCAAGATGCTCTCAATGGCACCTCTGTAGAAAGTTGTGAGCACCAAAGATAGGTGGTTTGCTCTCCTCACCCTGCGTAGGCAGTGGAGTCTTAGCTGACATTTCTTGACAATGTGATTAGCATTTCTGGACCATGCAAGTCTTCTGTGATGTACACTCTGAGGAACTTGGTAATCTTCACCCTTTCCACTGTTTCCCCCTTGCTTGTGAGAAGAGCTGTGCCACTTGTTTTTTTCCTGAAGTCTATGATTACCTCTTTGGTTTTGTTTAGAATCAGAACCAAGTTATTGTTGTCACACCAGTTGATCAGATATTTCACCTCCTTCCTGTATGCTGTTTCATCACCATTGAGGATTAGGCCTACAACTGTAGTATCATCCACAAATTTGATGATACGATTTGAGTTGAACCTGTCTGTGCAGTTGTGGTCGCATGTTGCAAGTACATGACTAGTTATGCATATATGTGGGGCAAGTGCGTGATTAACTATACATATAGGTCATATTAATGCTTCTGATGCTAATTTAGAGAAACATCAGCTCTGAATGGGTGGTGGATGTGTTGTGTGAAATGAGAGGAGTGGGAAAGTCATATTTGGTCAGTGGAGGTGGTCCAGAGTTAAGGTGAATATCTCAACAGAGCTGGATTTTGCTGGAATAGGGGCCTATGAGGAAAAGCTTCTTCAGTGTTAATTTTCTTTCAATGTTAAGTTTGTTTTTGAAGAGGTGAGGCTGCAACACAGGGGTCTTTAAACAGGTGAGTGTAAGAGGTGTTAACCATGCACGGAGATACAGGTGTGAAAAAGCCACTTTACTGTTTTCAGTATTTATTAATTCATTAATTAGGATAGTGTGCTCAGAGTTCTAATACATCAAGTAACCCTGTATGGTCTGAAATATTTGTTGTATCTTTTTTTTCATATTTATCATGATTTTGTTTTTCTTTGCTTATGATTAAGTACTTAGGAAATATGCACTATAATAAAACTGAAGTTGAAGTTAAAGTCAATCTGAATGATAGGATGGATTACCACAAATTTACACCATGTGATATGTGAGGGTAATATACTTAATTAAAAGGACACGATTAATATTTCACCAATACTGGTGATATGGCTCAGCTTTTCAACGATCTCCATGGCCGTAAGCTTTGTAAGAACTTATGAACCCAAAGCACCTTAGACTTCTGTATTACGCAGTCTGCCTTTTTTAAAACTATTGTTACATGGTGTTTACACCTCATAGAATACATATTGTTGGAGAAATAGGCTACAGTCTGGCTATTAACCTGCCAGGGCATGAGTCAGCCTTCCAGTCAGAGAATTTAAATGAGGAATATGAATACACAAATACCTGCAATGGCATATATTATGGTTTGTTGCTAAGGCTTCTCAGCCAGTATATGCTGTGATACTACCTTAATGCAGAATGAGCTGTCAGTATTGCGATACAGAAAAGTTCAGTCTTAGTAACGGTTAGTAACAAAACGTGGTACCTCACTCTATTTTTTAATCTTTCTATTTAGAAATACTTTATATGTATACACGCACCAAAGTGAAGTTTTAATCTCATTGCTGCTGTCTTATCAGAATATAAATAGCACTGTATCAAGATACATTGGCCAGGATTCATAGTCCAGGACTTTGCATTTTCATAGCTGTAATCCAAAAAGAGTGGCATTACTTTAATATGCAAATCCTAGACTTTCAGCATGAATAGGGAAATGTGAAAGAGTTGTTATAAACAACCTCCCCCAATCGCAAAAGTGTAACATGCTCAATGCATAATGGACAGGAGACAACAAATATGCTAATAAAGGGCCTTAGACATTTGTGTAGGAGTATGATTCATAGACATGAATCTATACTGAAGTGATTAGCATATTAAGCATGCAAATAGCCCTGAATTTACACCAGTAAACAGCAGTTTTCCAGGGGGCAGCCACGGTGGTGCAGTGGTTAGCATTGCCACCTCACAGCAAGAGGTTCTCAGGTTCGATTCTCAGCTGGGGTGCCTTCTGTGTAGAGTCTGCATGTCCTCCCTGTGATCGCGTGGGTTTCCTCCGGGTGCTCCAGTTTCCTCCCACATCCCAAAGACATGCTGTAGGTGGACTGGACACTCTTAATTGGCCTTAGATGTGAGTGTGTGTGTGTTCCTTCTGTGGAAGATTGGGCGCCGGGCTGGCAACTTGACACCATAAAAACTCCACTGCCAGTCATGAGTAGACAGGCGATCCGCTGTGGCGACCCCTAACTGGGAAAAGCCGAAAGAAGAAACATCAGTTTTCCAGGAGAGTACAGAGATGTGAGGGGAGATTAGTTGGCTAAATGTTTCATTTTGGTTTTGTGCATACATGGACATATTATTGAAGGGATTGCTTGAGGAAATGTTTCATTTTGGTGTTTGTACATACCTGGATATATTACTAGGAAATGTTTCTTTCTGGTGCTTGTGCATACCTGGACATATTACTGAAGAGGGCACTTGGGTAAATGTTTCATTGTGGTGGTTGTTCATACTTGGACATAATCCTAGAGGGGTTGCTGAGGAAATAATTTATTTGTGTATTAGGGAAGGGCTTATGCATGCATTGGCAGACTGCCGAAGTGATCACTGGGCAAAATCATTTATTTTATGCCACTTTAGTGCTTGTGCATGCATACAGCAAACTAATAAAGTGGTTGCTAGGGGAAATAATTAATTTGTGTGTCAGAGAAGTGCTTGTGCTTAGTTGGACAAACTACTGAAGGGATGGCTGCATGCAAGTTAACAAACTGCAACTTCAATATCGAAATCAAAGCATCACTTTTAACACCAGATGTGTACACAGCACAGATGTCAGACTATGAATTACAAAACCACCTTCTTAGCATATGCTGGTTTACAACATTTCTCATTTACATCTTATTATTTTTAAGGCCTTTTGCATTAGCATAAATGACCTCTATGAATCAGGCCTTTGCTATGCTCAATCGAAAGTATCAGGGATACCCTTATCGCATTTATGCAAGTGACTATGAGTACTGACCTTTAAATATACAATAATACAACAAAGGACTGTAATGCATGTTATATAACATCTACTACATTTTAAGCTAATTTTTTTGTTTTTTACCTTTGTATTTGAGAATACCGTTTACTCATATTCTTGCTTGAAAAATATACAATTCACATCTAACATTTAAAATAGACAATGCAGTTCAATTGTACTCTCCTTAATGCTTCTTTCTCATTCCATGGTGCAAAGCAGTGTGACATCTCTATTTTATAGAGTTGTTCCCACTCCTTATCCCTTCCTCACCTTCTAAATCTTACCCTTCAACAATCTTTTCATCTAGTCTTTAGTGTTGCCCCCATACCACCTTTTAATCTCCCCACTCTTCAATAATTTGACGTTCCCCACTCTTCAATAATTTGACCTTCTGTCAATTCAGCGAATCTCATCCTTACCTGACAGCAAATCTACCACCTCAATAACTGATTTATTAAGTATATTTTTCTAACCAATAACTTTTATTAAAATGATAAGAAAAAAATTTTGAAAATATTAAATACCAAAAGAAACTAATTGGTAACAAAAATTTGCAGCATAATTTACATTAACTAAAATGTAAAAAATAAAACTCAGAAAGAAACATGAATGCCACATTTGAACTGATGCTACAGACAACTTTGTAGTGTAATTAGTGCTTTTGTTCATTTATTACTTAAACCATTACACAGAACTTCATCAGATACAAATGGATGCCCCACTTCCTTTTTATAATAGATATCAATTCTAATAGAATAATTAATCTAATAATCATTTGCTTCTTAAAGAAGCCAACCACAATTCTCTATAAAACAGTGAGAACCAAACCTAGTCCTGCTTGATGTTTTTAAAAAAACGTATTACTTCAAAAACTATTACTACCAAAAAATATATGTTAAAATACATGTTAAATTGTTTTTAACATATTAGGATATCCCTTGTGCAACTGTCATTCACCATTTTCCAATATTTAATATTAATTAGCTTCTGATTTCAATGTCATCAAGCTACTTATTGAAATTCTGTCATTCAATCTAGGGGATTGTGAGGCATTTACCAATATTTTCCAATATGTTTCCCTATATTCCAGGAACGCTGACCAATTTCCATCCCTCTCATTTGCACAGACTTTTTCTAACACACAAAACAAGAACTTTTTAAAATTCCAACAGTTTTCTGAGTGCCTATAAAGGGCATTGTTTTTGTCTTTTTTTCTAACTGAGTATGTGTGTTGATAGATTCTTTTTTTCAGTTCATTTTATGTTTTCCCTATACAAAAAGAGGTACATGACAAACAAGTAGCAATATAAATCACACCTTTGGTATTGCAAACATAATTTCCTTGTATAGAGAAAACCCTTTGATGGTTTCCTACAGTAATATAAGTAGTCTCATTAATGTGCCTGCATTCCTTGCAGGCACCACACTTTTTCTTCTCCCTTCTCTCTCTTTGTTCTTTTGCTTTTTACTCTCCAAGAGTCTTCATATTTTGGTCTTTCCTATAAACAAGTTTTGGAGCTGTACCCACATTTTTAGTAAATCAAATGTTTCAAATACCACTTGCCAGTTTTTCTCAATAATCCTTTTCATTTCTGGGGAAAAGCAACAATAGGTCAATACACAACTAATATCCCCCAGGACTTTCCTCTTTTCCTGTGATTGAAAGTCCAGGGATCTCAGAATTGGAGGGTATTTTGATGCTCTGTCTTTCAAAATTAAGCCCTCCTGTACTTCCAACAGTTTAGTAGGGTATTTTCTGTCCCCCAACAGTCTTTTTAGCTGTAAAAGTTCTTGGTGCAACCTTTCATCCTCTGTTATCAGCCTTGACAGACGAATCATCTACCCCTTGACCATATTCTTCTTCTGCCAATGGGGGTGGTTGCTGTCATAGTAGAGTAAATGGTTTGAGGACATAGGTATTCTATAAATAGAAGACTCACATTGCTACCTTTCTATATTTTTATACAAATGAACATCCAAGAAATTTACAAAATCATACTCCATGTTGTGTGTAAATGACAACAAAATAGTAGTGGAACTGATGTAACTTATAAATTGTGGAATCTTCTCCACTTCATCGTCCCATAAAATAAGAATATTATCCAATAATCTATAGTACTTGCAAATGGATGATTTGTACTCTAAACCAAAAATATACTGGGACTCCCAATTCCACAGCACTATATCGACAAAAACAGGGGCTGAAGAAGCCCCCTTGGCAAATCCTTTAGTTTGTTTAAAATATTTCCCCTGAAACCACACAAAATTGTGTTTAAGCACTAAGTCCATAAGAGTAGCTATTAATCCATTTATAGAAAACCTAGGCACACCAACAGTTTTCTCCCCTTTGACAGCAACCACCCCCATTGGTCAAGGGGCAGATGATTCGGCTGTCAAGGCTGGTAACGGAGGATGAAAGGTTGCACCAAGAGCTTTTACAGCTAAAAAGACTGATGGGGGACAGAAAATACCCTGCTAAACTGTTGGAGGAACAGGAGGGCTTGATTTTGAAATACAGAACATCAAAATACCTTCCAGTTGTGAGATACCCGGACTTTCAGTCACAGGAAAAGAGGGAAGTCTTGGAGAATGTTAGTTGTCTATTGACCTGTGGTTCCTTTTTCCCTGAAGTGAAAAGGATTATTGAGAAGAACTGGCAAGAGGCATTTGGAGCATTTGAATGACTAAAAATGTGGGTACAGCTCCAAAACTTGTTTATAGGAAAGACCAAAATATGAAAACTCTTGGAGAGTAAAAAGCAAAAGAACAAAGAGAGAGAAGGGAGAAGAAAAAGTGTGGTGCCTGGAGGGAATGCAGGCACATTAATGAGACTACTTATATTATCGTAGGAAACCATCAAAGGGTTTTCTCTATACAAGGAAATTATGTTTGCAATACCAAAGGTGTGATTTATATTGCTACTTGTTTGTCATGTACCTCTTTTTATATAGGGAAAACATAAAATGAACTGAAAAAAAGAATCTATCAACACACATACTCAGTTAGAAAAAAAGACAATAAGAATGCCCTTTATAGGCACTCAGAAAATTGTTGGAATTTTAAAAAGTTCTTGTTTTGTGTGTTAGAAAGTCTGTGCGAATGAGAATGGCAGAAACTGGTCAGTGTTCCTGGAATATAGGGAAACATATTGGCAGATATTGGTAAATGCCTCCCAACCCCCTAGATTGAATGACAGAATTTCAATAAGTAGCTTGATGACATTGAAATCAGAAGCTAATTAATATTAAATATTGGAAAATGGTGAATGACAGTTGCACAAGGGATATCCTAATATGTTAAAAAAAATCAACATGTATTTTAACATGCATTTTTTGGTAGTAATAGTTTTTGAAGTAAGATTTTTTTTAAAAAACATCAAGCAGGACTAGGTTTGGTTTTGACTGTTTTATAGAGAATTGTGGTTGGCTTCTTTAAGAAGCACATGACTATTGGATTAGTTATTCTAATTAGAATTGGTATCTATTATAAAAAGGAAGTGCGGCATCCATTTGTATCTGATGAAGTTCCGTATAACGGTTTAAATAATAAAGGAACAAAAGCACTAATTACACTACAAGAGTTGTCTGTGGCATCAGTTCGAATGCGGAATTCGTGAATGCGGAATTCGTGTTTCTTTTTGAGATTAACTAAAATGTGCAATCACATTGTTGTAATGAAAACATGCTAGTTGTTTCCTGTTCAGTTGTTTGAGAAATAACCCTATAAAAGTTAATATTACTATGCACAGTTTCTTGGGACATCATATCCAGAAGCAGGTATTTTTCACAGAGTGACACAGTTTGACTGAAGTCTGTACTTTCTTAGACACAGAAGCCACATTCACATTTATTCTTAGTTTGATTCATCTCAGAAGAATAAAGTGATACCTTTTTTAGTTCTAAACTGCTTTAAACAATCATAATCAGTTACCTACAGATTGTTACAGAATGTTTTTTTACTATCATCAGCTTACAGTTTCACATTGACATGAACATTGGTATTAATGGATTTCATAGGAGTATGAATTAAAATTGCGTTAAATGATGGAGTTTTAAATTTAAAGTCAGGCTTTAGAAACATTTCCACTGGAATATACCCAGCACATTTATTTATTTATTTATTTATTTATTTATGTATTTATTTATGTATTGACATTTGTTGACTGGGAAAGTCCACTGGATGAGAGATCTATTTTCAGTGGAGGCCCAAGGAGAAAAGCTCCAAAAAGATACAGTTCACACTAAACAAAGTTATTAAAATTGAAATAAAACAGTTTACAAATATGTGTATATATTCAGCAGATTATAGATTAAGGAAAAATACAGTTTATAACAAGAAACAATAAAGCAGGGCATTCAGTCAAATTTTTATCTAGTATAATTTATAAATCATGCATAATATGGCAGAGAAAGGTATTTGCCTTTCTTAAGTTATGTCACATTTTGTGTAAATGTACTGGATAAAGTATATTTTAAGGTGGTTTGTTCAAGTGATTGCAGATACATATAGGGTTGTTAAGGTAACGTTTTAATGCTGATTTAAAAGTTTTTTTTGTATCTATTTGAGTAATAGAGGGTGGCAGAGCATTTCAGAGTTTGGCTACTGTATAGGAATAAAGGCATTGCCCAGCTCTCTTGTTTAGTTATGGTTAGGACTAGTTTATTAAACGACCTTAGATTTCAGGTTGGAGTATATGTGTGTAACATATCCTGAAGAGAAGGGCAGTAATTTGGGTTATAGAGTAGTTTGTGAACAAGAGTGAGTTGGGTGTAATAAAGGTAATGGGGGAATTCAAGCCAATTTAAAGCTTTAATGTCTAGGCAGTAATGTGTGCAAGTTGGCATATTGGTGGCAAATTTTGTTATTTTATAATAACGTGATTGTAATTTTGTCATGAGTGATGTGTGTAGGTTACTGAAAATGGGACTACCATAGAGGTGGGAAGGGAGAAGTAGTCGTCTGTCTGCCAGTTTTGTTTTGGTGGACATATTTAGGATGATTTTATGCCTATAGAGCTTCCCTAGCTTGAACTGGGTCTTTTTGATTGTTGTGAGTATGTGATTTTCAAAAGAGAGTTTGTCATCAATTGTTATGCCTAGTAGTTTAAATGTTTTAGCAAGCTCAATTTTGGTATTGTTTTGTGAGAATATTTTAAAATCTAGAGCTGTGGGTTTAGAAGAGAACAGTAAAAGCTTTGGGGATTTTTTGGGATTGAGTAGCAGTTGAGCCTCACTTAGCCATTATTCTATAGATATAAATGCTTTTTGAGTTGAGGTATGGAGTTCTGAGAGGTTGTTAGAGGATGTGATTATGGTCGAATCGTCTGCATATTGGATAAGGGTAGTTTGTTAGGATGCTTTGTGGAGATTGTTAACAAATATATTAAAAAGTAGGGGCCCTTGGGGAACTCCAGTGTTATTGGTTAGGAATTCTGATTGTTTTTGGGTTTTTTTTTTGCCATTTAACAGACTGTTTTCTATTGTGAACGTAGCTTTGAAACCAAGTAATAGTATGTAGGAAGCAGTTTAGAGACTCAAGTTGTAACAGTAATTTATGGTGTGACACTCTATGAAAAGCCTTTGATAGGTCAAGCAAAATAACAGTAGTTAATAGACCAGCATCAAGAGCTATGTTTGCAGTACTGGTAAATGATAGTAAGGCTGTGGTAGTGCTGTGTGCCGGCTGAAAAACCATGTTGTGTGGATGACAGAAGGTTGTTATCAGCAAGATGCTTAAGCAGTTGATAGTGTATACACTTTTCTAGGATTTTTGACAGACGAGAAAGAATAGAGATAGGATTGCAGTTAGAGAGGTCATTGGTGTTGCCACCTTTATGCAGGGGAGTTGTGATAGAATTGTGGGATGCATGATTAAGAGATAGAGACATGTATAACAGGGTAGCTGACAGGGTAGGCTATAGTATTGGCAGCAAGTTTTAAGTATTCTGCTGGAAGTTCATCAGAAGAGGGGAAGGAAGGCTTTAGCTTTTTCAGTAATTTGTGCACTAAAGTGGTAGATACAGGTTACATAATACAAGAGGGAGGGGTTGGACTGTTATTAGATGAAGCATATGTAGTGGGGGAGTTGGAGAAGAGCAGAAACTGGGAATAGTTATTATTGTTTTTATTACAATTTAGATTTGTGTTGGTCTGTTGGGAGAAATCTTTCAGAAGTTTTTGAATGATATCGATAAAATGGGAGTTAAAGGTTTGGGTATTCTCTTGTGGGTCTTTGTCAGGAGAAGGTGTGGGGTTATGCTGGGTTCCTGGATTGAGTAGTTAGGAGACAGATTTCCAAAATATTTGGGAGTTGTTTCCTTGGGTAGAAAGTTGAGTGGAGAAGTATTTTTTGTGTTGGGTAACCTGTTTTTTGCCATTATATCAAAGTTGCTTAAATATGAGTTTGTTTTGTGGCATTCTATTATTTTGCCATTCTGGCCATGCTTTATCCCAAGAAGTAAGCAATTGTTTAGTCTGCTTTGTTAACCAAGGGGGCATGGTTGCTTTTAATTCTTTTAGTACGCAAGGAGGCAAGACTATTTAGAGTGTCAAGAAAGATCTTGTTAAAGTAGTTAACTGCATCATCTAATGGTAGTGTTTTGATTTGGTACCAGTTGTGGGCTTTTAGAGTATCCAAAAATGTTTGTTGGTTAAAATGGGTAAGGTTCCTGGATGTTCTAAGATGATGTACATTACCTATTTGTGTTGGGTTTCTATGGGTAAAGGCAGCCCAATGGTCACTAAAAACATTTGGAAGAGTTCCAGACTTGGCATATTTTTGAGGGTTTAAGAGTTTTATTTAAGATTGACTCAGATTGTTTATTTACTATATGTGTTGGGTCAGTGATTAGTTTTACAAGGTTATAGAGGTTTATGCTGTTTGACGGAGAGCTAGAGATGAGAATTAGCCAATTAATGTTAGTATCACCAAGGATGATGGTTTCAGTTGATATGTTATGGGACATCCAGGAAAGGAACTCTTTGAGACTAGGTATGTTTTGACAGGGGGGATGTAGAGTACAGCAATACATAATTGTTTTTTGCTATTGAAATGCAGATTTGTCAATAGTAGTTCCATATTTGAAAAGGTAGGAATGGGTTTGAAATATGGTGTAACAGATAAGGTGTCATTGTATATTAAAGCAATTCCACCTCCTTTTTTTGTGGAGCTGATCTTGTCTAAGAATATTAAATCCTGGAGGGATTATTTCCATATCAGATATATGGCGTTTTAGCCAGGTTTCTGTAAGTGCTACAATATTTGGGGAGTGGTGAGTAAGCCAGGTGTGAAAATCGGTTATTTTGTTACAGATACTTCTTCATTAATAGTTGTTATATAAAGGCTTTTGGTATTAGAAGAGTGATTGTTGGTAGGTGAATTAATTGGTCCAGGATTGGGGTGAATGGCACCACACTGGAGAGGGCCTGATAGTAGTTAAATAGGGAGGAGAAATGAAGGCTTAGTGAGAGAAGCCTGAGAAGGGGCTGAAAACATAGCTTATGTTTGGTCATAACTGGGAAAGATTTTAGTTTTGACAGGTGACAGCCAAAACAATTAAATAGTGAGGGAGAGATGTCAACAAAACTGTGTATAGTAGTAGGGCATTTTGAGATTTTGGAGATGGAAATAGTATGTGGTGTGGTAGGAGTTGGTGTGGGAAAGGCAACGCAGAGTGGTTATGAGGGTGATCATAATGATATAGTAAGTTGAGGTTGTGGTGTAAGACATGTAATGCAAAGATGGAGGTAATTTAGGTTAGAGGAGGGGATGGGAAATATTATATTAGGTGGGTTAAATGTGAAGGGTGGGTCAGAATAGGTTGGTACAAGGGTATGTGCTACAGTGTAGCAGTGGATGGTAGGCCATAATTGTGGAAGAGCTATGATTGGCCATTAGTGTGGAGGGGAGGAAGAACAGGAAGTATAAGTCTAAGATAAGTGGGGGGTGGGTGGGAATGGGGGTGGGTAGGGGAGCGAGGTGAGCCTGGAGTGAAGCGGAGGGCAAACAGAGCAGGTTCCGCTGAGTCCAGAAAGACTGCAGTAGCAAAAAACAACAGAAAAAAACTATATCCAATTCTGAAACCAAGAAAGGTGGGTAAAACCTGGGTGTGGTAAGCTGTTGTGAGGATCACTAGGTATGAGGGAAATCAAGACAACTTGGGCAATAACAGCAAGCAAGAGAAAAATAAGAAATTGAAACCCTCTTTTATGATGTTGCATTATTTTACTTTGCATGAAGAAAAGACCTAGGGGGAGGCATTTACCAGAGGAAATCTAAAGAGATTGTAGCTAAGCAGGGCAGGCAGGGGTTTAGCATGAACGGTGTACGTAGAGGGGGAGGAAGAAAATATTTTGCTATGGTGGGATAGTGGGAAAGACTTATACTGACTCAAAAATATTTGCAAATATGGTTTCTATGAATTTTCTTGCATTGTGTGGTTTTAAGAGCTTTTCCTGTAGTGTTCATAAGTGTCCCAGACAGTCAGTTTTCTTGTGGCTACAAAGAAGTCACTGTCCTGTTTAAGAATGCTATATACTGGGAAAATCATTGAATAGTGGAATGAAGCAGAAAGATAAATCAGAAAAGCAAACATTCAAATGAAGGAAATATAGTTAATTTAGTCAAGAAACCATGAATGTATACATGTATATACACACACACAGACACACACACAGACACGCACACACGCACACACACACACACACACACACACACACACACACACACACACACACACACACACACACACACACAGACACACACATGCACACACACACACACACACACACACACACACACACACACACACACACACACACTCAGAACTTGATTTATTTATTTCTATGTTATTTTGTTTGTCCAAGTGACCAGAAACCATTTTTAGGGAAACCAAGTGAAAAGTGCCAATAAGATAAATACAAAAACATTACAATAATTACAATGAAATGAACCAGGATGTGATAAACTAGTATGAGAGATAAACAGGGTATATATCTGGATTGTCTTATAGATTTCTACCTCATACCTTCAAGATCTGAGGTTCAGTTCTAACCGCCAGTCACTGTCTGCATGTTCTTTACATCTGTGCAGATTGTCACCAGGCACTTTGATTTTCTCCTACCTCCCACAGCATGCTGACTGATTAGCTAGTCTAAACTGATCATACTTGTTAGAGTCATATCTATTAAACTCTAGACATTCTACAAGAAAATAAACACTACTGAAAAGGTACATCCAGCCAAACATTTCTGGGAATGTAATTAACATAACATTTGAATAAGAGATAGAATATAACCCTTTCAGTTACAGTATAATTGTCAAATACTATTCAGAAATATGGGTTTAAAACATGAGTGACAGAAATGACACAAAAATATAACAATTATCAAATATACCATGTAAAATCCGTAGACTTGAATGAATCATATTTCAAAAATCTCAAAGAGCCATTAATTGTTGCTATTACAAAACGACATGACATATGTCTGTCTTCTTTATTTTAATTATTGGCACTAGTCTGTTCTTGTTCATTTAGTCTGATTTCCCATTTAATAAACATATACCAAATCATGTGTGTATTGAGAGGTCTGGTTACATTTAGCCCTTATCCTGACTGTCTGGATCATGACTGAAAGTGGACCATGATGACCATTTCACTACCCTGCTTTATAAATGTATTTAATAAATTAAAATGAAAGATTCAAAAATGATATTAACTGACTGGGAAACAACACATACATAAGACAGTAAATAATAAATGATGTTTGAGAATGATTCAGACAGAATTAAATCAGCTGCAGTACCCAAAAAGGGGTAAAGAGACAAAAGGGGTAACAGAGCAGAGATGGTATGTAAAAAGGGGTAACAGAGCAGAAATGGTATGCATACACAAGTAGATTTAACATGAGGTATTGTCATGGAGGGGACCTCATTAGTCCTGTGTGCATTTACCCAAGCATGCCTTACATGGTAGTGGAACTAATACTGTAGAATGACTTGGGAGTAAGTTCCAAAGAATGAAATCCATTACTTTCCACCCTGTGGGAATCTAGAAACATTGAGTTGGTGGATCAATTAAATCTGAAGAGAGTGCACGATTTGAAGAACTGGAACAGCATAGGACATGTTCATCCTAAAAGGTGATATGTAAAAATGGTGTGAAGTGTTGCCAAGATGGTCCTAGAGCTGTGACTCATGTTAGAAAACAAATGGTTAAGCTGTGATGGATTCAACATGATGTCCAGATTCATATCTGTCTTTATTGTGGCAGGCTGTGAAGAGTAAGTTGAAGATCCTTGTGGTAGGGAAGGGATGCAAAAATACAGTGTCATATGGAAGTTCAGGGAGAAATTAGTGGAACCTGTGTTGGAAGGATATTGGAAAAACAGAGCTGTCTGAATACTGAAGAGCGGTATTCAGGATGGAACACAGAAGCGGTCTCACAAAATGCTTCAGTGAAGTTCTTAGAATAGGAGTCTGATCTTAGTGTTTTTGATGAAGAAATCTTCCTAAAAAAGAACTCAAATGAATAGGACATGACATAATTTACATTCCAATTCCCAGAGCACTGCCAGGTGAATAAGTAATTCCACTAAATATTCATTTTTTTTTAAAGAAATGAAACAATGGGGGATAGATACAAATTTCATGAGGAATGGAAGTGAGTTGATGTGAATCTTCTTGAAAGAGACATGATATGGTTGTTTCTATAAAGAGTAGCACCATCACAGAGACAGGAATCTCTCAACTTCTAAGTATGAGAATATGGAAAGCCATGAAATCATCCCTGAAATTATTTCAGCATCTACAGAAACCAATGGAGCACACAACTCACTTTGTAATGAAATGCTAGGTAAGACAATGCCAGTACTTCTTTAAAGAACAATTAAACATTTTAAGTATACAAATGAAAAATAAAACAGCTACACTGTGAAGCAACATTCACATTTGTGGTTACCTAGATATCAAGACTGACTACTCAGCCTTCTTAGAGGTGGCAAACACACACACACTACTGACTTTGTAAGGGAGCAAGTTGTCTAGTAAAAATTCACTTGTCATAAAACTGACAAAGAAGCTCACTCATTCAGTGGCCTTGTTTTTAAGCAGCATTATCCATATACTCCAATATACCCTTCCAAGTAATAGTTTTAATCATTCCACCTGGATAAACAGGATGTCATTTCCGGAAGAAGCATAAGTTGTTTGATTGCAGAAAGTGTCCAAGATGAAGTGTGCTTTCTTTCACTGCAGAATATGCATCATTGTCCCCATCCCATATCTGGGTGAAATAGAAAAATTCAAATGTCAAATGATTTCTCTTTTGATGATGGTAAGAACAAAATACTGAAACTATATATAGCACTTTATAATTTACTTTTCCTACAATGGCTTCATAAAACAACAGGAACATACATTTGATGGTTCCTTTAACTTGTTTAGAAACAATTTCAAGCCTTCTATAGGAAGCTCAGGAACAGCACATTACATTCAGTATGTCATACTGATGAAACATCAGTGATGGAACATTGAACGGCTTTGTAGCTAGTTAAACAAAAGTCAAGTTGGCATGCATATTCCTTGAGCTAAAGAGATTCTATAAGAAGATTTTATTGGACATTCTATTCTGCCAGATAAGACAGACAATTCAGTCTGAGATATATTTAGATTACCCAAAATTATCAAGTTACTTTCTAGGTGAATAGAGGTTGCAAATTCCACTAGCTTTTGTGCATCGGTTGGAGTAATTTTAGAATGCCTGTAAGAAACCCAACTTCACTAATAGCACAGGCTCATTTATCATAATAAAATGGCAAAGTGATTACTTTGACTATGAAGTTAGTAGACGTGTCCCTGATTTAATCAGCCACACCCCTCAGCAATGACATGTGCTTTATTAGTATTACACAACAAATACTTCTTAATGTGTATGGCCCAGGCATTGTCTGCCAACTCCGTTATCGTTAGTTTCATCAAATCCGTGTTTCGATTATTTAACAAAAAATTCAGATCTGATAGTTTAGTCAGTAAATTTATAACAATGGAAAACACATATATATGTTTTAAGTAGGCAGCTACAAGGACAGTCCTTGAACAGTGCCCCATTTCTTTGGCAGTCCTACACAAAGTGTCCTAAACTTCATCATACATTTCTAACCCAACGTACCGCCTATATATGTCATAAGCTCCCCCTGCTCCTCAAACAAATCATTACATTGGCTGTCTTTAAAACTACTCTGTATGATTTAGTGGGTAATTGTAATTTACCCCTAGTGTCTATAACATGGCACCATTTGATCGAGAGACCTAACTTATTCCAAGTATATTGGGTTTAACTGTCTAAAATTCTCAGTAGTACTCTTCTGGACTGCATACTTACTACAAAACCTTGAGCCTTGGATCTATGAATCCTTTCTTCCCCTAGCAGGTGCTGTCAACAGATGGCCATAAAATCTTTCCTGTTTTGAAAAAGTTATCCTATTAGTGAAATGTACTATAAACAAATCAACAAACTATATCACTAACCCAGTGATTCCACAATCATCTACTCTGCCAAAAGTATGCTTAATTACAACAGCATACCCAAGAAGCTCTCTCACAGATTAAGACTTGACTAACTGACTTGCAGCTCATCCTAAACTCCCAAAAATCCAAACTTATCCTATTTGTCCCTAAACAACTATCTGACCAAAAAAAATCCTTCTTAATTCTATTTTCAGACAATGCAAAGATAGAAATGATAATCAATGGCAAACCGCTAGACACCCTTCATAAGGGATGCCAGCAACAACCTGCTCACCAGTCCACAGGACATCAAAGGCAGATGGAATAAGTATTTCCAGCAGCTTCTGAATGAAGAAAACCCCACAGAAGCTGTACTGCCCCAGAAACAGCCTGCGATGAGAGAAGAAGAGGAGCCCACCCTAGAAGAAGTAAGAACAGCACTAAGGAAGATGAAGTCAGGGAAAGCAGCAGGCTCAGATGAGGTCACAGCAGATATGATAAAGATGCTGGGTGAGGTAGGGGAGAAATTACTCCTGAGGGTACTAATTGCAGTGTGGAGAGAAAGGTCTATCCCATTGATGACTGGAGAATAGGCATACTCATGCCAGTGTACAAGAACAAAGGGGACATTCACAACTGTGGGCAGTACAGAGGCATCTAACTCCTACCACATTGCATGCAAGTTCTGGAGACAGTGATTGATAAGCAGGTATGCAGAGTAGTATAATGTAAGATAGGAGATGAGCAGTTTGGATTCAGATCAGGATGCTGCAGAACTGACCTGATGTTTGCACCGAGACAGATACTTGAGAAGAAGCTAAAAATGAGAAGAGAGTCCATCTTGGCATTCCTAGGATAGAGAAAGCATATGACAAGTTCCCAAGAAAGCTGATCTGGGCAGTACTGTGGTGGTCTGAAATACCAGAAACACTGGTAGAATTAGTGCAGGTTATGTACAAGGACCCAGTGATTCAAGTACGAACAGTATTCAGCCTTACAGAGGGGTTCCTCAGCTCTTAGCCCATTGCTGTTCATACTGGTGATGGGCTACATTAGCAAACAGGTTGGAGGGGACAGATCAACAAAGCTGCTGTATGCAGATGATGTGGCAGTGCAGGCAGACTCTGAGCTAGAACTTCAGCAAAGGATAGGAGAATGGAATGCAGATCTGAAGGCACATGGGATGAAATTAAGCACAGATAAGATGGTGGTAATGGCAGCAAATTGGGGAAATCAGAAGAATCTGAGAATAGAGATAGAAGGGAAGATAAACAGCTTCACGTATCTGGGAGAGGTGGTTGGGGAGAAGGGTAGTCTGAATGAAGAGGTTAAAGCTAGAATCAGTGGGGCTGCAGCCAACTGGCATAGAGTATAAGATGTAGTCTATGACAGAAGAATGCCAAAGAAACTGAAGAGTAAGGTGTACAAGACAGTGGTGCGACCTGTACTACTGTATGGTACAGATACCTGGACAGTAAAGGCAGAACAGATGAAGAAGCTAGAGGTGATGGAAATTAAGTGCCTGAGAAAGGTGGTAGGATGCACATTGTGGGACAGACAAAGAAATGAGGACATAAGAGCAGAAGCTAAAGTAGCTCCAATTGCAGAAAAGATCAAAGTGAGCAGGTTACGGTGGTTTGGGTACATGTGTAGAAAAGCAGAGGACAATCTGGTGAGGAAGATTTGGGACAGACAGGAAGAAGGTAAGAGGAAGCAAGGACATCCAGCAAAGAGGTGGATGGATTGTGTGAAAGAAGATCTGTGACAGTCAGGCATGAGTGTTGAAGAAGGCAGGAGTGTGGCTCTGAATCGAGAGAGTTGGTGACAGTTAACATGATACCCCAACCCCATGTAGAAAAATGGGAAAAAGGAGGCTGATGATGATGATGATTATGATGGCAAACTACTTGGGGTTACCATTGATGAAAACCTAAAATTTGACCACCACATGCAAAAATTGGGAGCCCACTATAGAGCCAAACCCTACCTACAGAGCAGGCTAGGATAAGTATTACATCATCTTTTCTCATCTGTACTCTCCTGTACACATCCAACATACACATCAATTTACAATCTAATCAGATCTCCTTACTTGACAAGTGCTGTAATAAAATTTGCTGCCAACCATCACTATAAGATACATCAATGCCTTGCTCTAAAGTGACTCCACTGGCTGGAATTAAGATACTATTTTGACTGCTAGCAGCTTGTCACAACATATGAGCTTATATATGACCTAGGCAAATGCCAGCGTCTACACAATATTATCTACCTCTGCAGTCCAAAAAGTTCACAATGCTTTTCAGACAACATGTTTCTAACTGTAACTAAATCAAATAATACTGCTGGAGAATCTGTATATTCCTCTTCTCTCTCTAAAACCAGGAATTCCATACCTCTCTATCTCTTAGAATATTAGAAAACAATAAGTCTTTCAAACTACACTTAAAGGATCACTTAAAAATACATGACTATGCTCTTGCACCTCCTCTGGGATAATCTAAATGCTGCCTCATTTCCTGGGTCTCTCTACTCTCCGTATCTCCTCTTTGCTTGCTGAATGGCTCTCGTACTCCTGGTAGGTATGATCACATTCTGGTCTGCTGCTCTTTATACTTCAAAGAACCTCCTACACTTATTGTCAGCCTCACAGTTTAGAAAATGTTTCTGCCATAAAGCTTATAATATAATCCATTGTAACAAATTGCATTATACATCAATTATAAGTAATTTGTTTTAAATTTCTTGTCCTCAAATGTAACACTGTATGACATTTTTATTCTGCTGTGTACTATTTCCATATCAGGTGTAAAACAATATTTAACCAAACTGTGATTAATGTATATTGACCTAAAATTAATTTATGCTTGCTGCCTAAAATGCATTACCAATTGTTTTAGGGTCTATATTAGAAAACCAAAGACGCATTCTTGGTCGAACTTAAAAGGCTAAAAATGCAAAATATCGAAGCGGATGTTAAGTGAATTCTTTCCCTGGGAAAGAATTTGCTTGGCCGCTATGGTACTTTGCCATTTTTGGCACTGTAGTGTAGTCTCGGAGTTGGTATATTTAAGTAGGGGGGTGTGGGGGTCGCTAACATAGGGTTGATCAATCACCGTTCACTTTTTTAAGTGTTCGGTGATTTAATATAGAACCTTGTTTTACTCTTTACTTGTTTTTTTTATTGTTGAACTTTTCTCCCTGGGCCTCCTCTGGCCAGCTGTACCATCCCAGTAACCAATTAAAATAAAAACACATGGTAAACCGTTTATTATAAAGCCTGGAATATTGGATACCTATTATTTGAAGGGTTATTGAGCCTTAAATATGAAAAACGTGCTTTACTAAAAGTGCTGCATAAGGTGGCAGTTTGTTTCAAACCCTTTTCCTCACAGTCATACAAGCATGTTGCATCTCTGTGATGACTACATCATTCTGTCTACTTTATTTTTTTTACAGGTTTAGGGTTTTCTTATTAACTGACATACTTTAATATTCAGCATTTATTGACATGCCTTCCCATACTTAGGATCTGCTCATAAGTACATTCTCAACTATTTTTAAATATTGTACAGTATTTGAACTTAAGACCAAGTTTGTTTAGGCTCCAACCAACTCAGGCGTGAAGAACAAAAACCTCACAGAACCCGTCATTAAAAGTTTCCATTCCTTCTTTAATTTTCTTGGAACTTCATTAGAATAATTAACTTCACAAACATTAACATTTAAATATCCCTTTTAAAAGTGACATAATAAAATATACCACCAATCATAATTTGAAACCCAGATAACGCAAATCTAATGTAATAAAACCTTAAAAATAAATGCCTGAAACAGAATAATATCATCCATTTATATAAACATGTACAATACTTCATTCTTAGCAGAAATTTTAAATTGATGTTTCCATTTAAACCAGGAAAACAGTCAGCTCTTAAAAAAATCTGCCACTTAAACTCCTATCAGGTATGTTATTGCAACTAAATATGAAGCTTTCAATATTTATTTGATCCAGTACGGTAAAATTGAACTTCCTAAAACCATTACATTCCATAGCATGTTTTGCCAAGGGATTGGAAACATCACGGTCTTTTACTGCCTTAATATGCTCCCTAATTCTGAATTGAAGTTCACTTTTACCTGCATAAAATTGTCCACAGATGTCACACCTAGCTAAATATACTATATTGCTCCTATGGCAATTGTATCTCCTTTTTGCTTCAGATGTAAAATTAATGTGTTCGAAATAAATAGAACTAACATTACTTATATAACAACATAGTTTAGAGTCAGTATAAGAGAAAGTACCAACTGTATTTGCACAAAGTCTGTATTCCTTACCAAAATCATTTTCAAGCAACAGCTTTAAGTTGTGTGCTTTCTTGAAAACAGACTTAGGAACCTCTCCTATAACTTTGCTAAGTTTGGGATTACCTAAAAATATCTTCCAATTCACTTTAATTATGTCTTTAATACCTTGACTGTCCACCGTAAGGGGTACAGGAAACACATATTCTGTCATTAGCCACACTATCCTCTCCATTATGATTGTCTATTTGGTTGTCCTTACTTATACCTTGAATTAAAATAGGTGGAAATTGTGTGCTTCTTTTACTTTTTTTTTACTTTTCAAGGTATAAGTGAAGACAGCCGAATAAGTAATCATAATGGAGAGGATAGTGTGGCTAACAACAGAAACAATGCATTTCTAGGACCTCTTACAGTGGACAATCAAGGTATTAAAGACATAAAGTGAATTGGAAGATAATTTTTAGGTAATCCCAAACTTAGCAAAGTTATAGGAAAGGTTCCTAAGTTTGTTTTCAAGAAAGCACACAACTTAAAGCTGTTGCTTGAAAATGATTTTGGTAAGGAATACAGGCTTTGTGCAAATACAGTTGGTACTTTCTCTTATACTGACTCTAAACTATGTTGTTATATAAGTAATGTTAGTTCTATTTATTTCGAACACATTCATTTTACATCTGAAGCAAAAAGGAGATACAATTTCCATAATAGCAATATAGTATATTTAGCTAGGTGTGACACCTGTGGACAATTTTATGCAGGTAAAAGTGTAAGAGAACTTCTTTTCAGAATTAGGGAGCATATTAAGGCAGTAAAAGATTGCTATGTTTCCAATGCCTTGGCAAAACATGGTATGGAATGTAATGGTTTTAGGAAGTTCCGTTTTACTGTAGTGCATCAAATAAATATGGAAAGCTTCATTTTTAGTTGTAATAATATCCATGAAGTAATGGACTTTAAGTGGTAGATTTTTTTACGAGTTGACCATTTTCCTGGCTTAAATGGAAACATCTATTTAAAATGTCTGCTAAGAATGAAAGTATTGTAAATGTTTATATAAACAGATATTAATCTTTTTCTTACATATATTTTTAAGGTTTTATTACTTTAAATTTGTGAATCTAGCTTTCAAATTATGATTGGTGGTATATTTTTATGTCACTTTCCGGAGGGGTATTTCAATTTTAGTGGTTTTGAAGTTAATTATTCTAATGAAGTTCCAAGGAAATTAAAAAAGGGACAAAAGTGCTTAATTATGGGTTTTGTGAGTTTTTTATTCTTCACACGAGAGTTGGTTTGAGCATAAGCAGCACTGGTCTCAAGTTCAAGTTTTTTGTTGTATCTTTGCCTTAGGTAGTGTTTTGTTACAGTGTACAGTATTTGGTTTAAATATTAGACTTTTAAATACATACATACATGCATACATACATAAATCGATAAATGATTAATCTTTTACTCTGAAATTGTGCTACCGCCTCTGGAAGTGTTCAGACTAACATATATTATCTAGTAAACTGTACTGCATGCTTTCTAAATTAGTTTTAAACAAAGGTTAATAAAGGTCAGTTTTTTAGTTATATAATATTATTACATCTGATTCAGATCACAGTACAAATAACAAATTTCCATCAAAAATAACATTGTTTCCTCTAAATAATTTGTGTCTGGTAAATCTACAAACTTTGTTAATTAAAAATTTAAAAGGATGATTGCCATTCAGTGACACTGCTTAGACTGAGCGTTCTCTTTGTTAATGATTCGAGATGAAGGGATGCTGCCCTGTTAACATGTACATTTTATTTACTTTGTGTGAATCTACAGTTTATTTAGTCATATTTATTTTATAAATATGTTCATATGTTTATTTATAAGTCACAGTGTTCTTCCTGTCATTGGTACAACTCTAATAAAAATGTTTTTGAGATGCAGAAGGAGGTAGCGAGATTAGAGACATCTCTGTTCTAAGAATGTAAAAGCTTTAATAGGTTATAATATGCAATGAAACTGGCAGTCCTTTTGTAACTTCAAGAGTTCCTTTCCTTCTTGCATTGTCATAAGATACTTAATTTCTTTATACAGCTCTGATAACTTGCAGACTCTCCTAATACGTATTATTATAAAACATGGCGATGTTGAGCTAAGCAAAATGATACTAGTGAACTCATTAATTATGATGAAAACATATGTGTATGTATATAAGTATAGTAAGTATATATAAGTACAGTTTCTGTTCATGCAGGTCTTGTGAAGACCAATGCACTATTAGGATATAAAGGCTCATTTTGTAGACTGCTGTCTTTCAAAGTGATCCCTTGGTATAAAGTTAAGGTACTGAGTGAAGACACAATGAGCCTGAAATAATCTCACATAACAATTTTAACAGCCCTAATCTTTATGCACCTTTTTGCAAAGTGTTACCTCTTTAAAATCCGCACATGATCATTTCATTGGCACCTTCTTGGCTGATGCAGCAGATGCAGCTGAAAGACGTGACAACATGATCCAAGCTCTTCACCCATCAAGTGATTATAATATCCAGTCACATTTCATGCAAATTATTTAATGAAGTGAACTTTTCCCAGCTTTACACTTCACTCATCTCTCTAACTTCACACCATGGAGTATTTTATCTATCATGTATAACAGAAAGAATTACTACATTATTCTGCATGTGGCAAAACTTGATTCACAATTATATATCTCAAAGGATGAATAGTGCATTGCTTAACCCTGTTTCAATGTGACACGACTGATGACATTACTTGAATGTCAGGCTTTTGATTCCTGTGGAGAAACAAACAGGTGGAAAATGGGGACGCTGCGAAAACAGCAAGAGAGTTTTAACAATAAAATGATAATAAACCAGCAAAAGAATTGACCACAGAGCTCACAGTCATTAGTATGTGCCAAGTACAATTTCCCAGTAAAGCAAGCACTTCTGAAGTATTTGATATACAGATTTGTAGTTCTGAATATACTGCGGGAGACTTTTTTTATATTTCTCAGGAATACTTTAACAAACTAAGTGTAGATTCTGATTTGCTTTAGAAGCACCTAAAATATATATTTATATTTGTAGCTATATAGCTATACTTCTTGTAGAATACATATGTGTTGCATATAAGGAGATTTAACTTTGTATGCAATAAAATGCTAGCCAAATGTGTGATAGGTCGTATAAACTTCATTAAATACATTATAGATCCATGCCTTCTAGTCTAGTGACCTGCACACACTATATTCATGCATCATGTTTTTACTAGGGACTCAATGGTTCATTGTTATTTTATACTCAAGTTTATTTCTGTCCAAGGGTGTTGTGCCAGTAACTATTTGACCTCCAGCGAGTCCCAAAATATGGAGAATGAATGGTCGAAGATCGGATTGACATATACTTGCATATAGTAAATCCAAGAGGCCATTTCTGGGAATATTGCCTGTAAGCCAAGGTATGGCCATATTGGTGTTGGTATATATAAGGTTAGGGGGGGTGCAGTGGGGGCTTGCCCCTCTAGGAAAAAGAAGTTCTAAAGGAGAAGACCAATTTTTGAGATTTGCTCTTGTTCTGCTTTTCATATTTTTTTTTGGCTTGTCAGCACCCAGCATTTTGAGTGCCAAAGTTTTAATAGGGAGAAATTGTGTCAATTGCATAAGCAATAATAATGACACAGTGGGCATTACAGAAAAGCAGTGAAATGCCCACAGGTGCTGTGCTTTTTCCACCCAAGAAAGGTTCATTATTTCCCTACAGTGCACACCTTGAATAGCATAACTCCATTAAACAAATAGACTCTCTCAGGAAGTCACGGATGACCCAATGCCCTCTTCATGCTAGAGTACTATACAGCACCATGTTAGGGCTATTTTATTTATTTATTTGACACTTATTTACTGGGATAGTCTGACTGGGGTCCAATGAGCCCATTTTCAGCAGAGACCTGTGGAGAAAATCTCCAAAATTAGATAATTATTAACAGAAGTCTTAGACAGGGTATAATAATTTGGGTGCTGACCTGTCCAAACATGAGCTAAACTTTTGGCTAGGCTTATAAGGGCCTCAGAGCCAATAGCCTAGTAACATCCTATGATCCTATATACCACCTAAGGTCAAACAAGTGTAGATTGATTGTTTACATAACAGTAGGTATCAGTATAGCAACAGACATTATTTGAGGGAGAGAAAACAATAAGATAATACAGGTTATTAATAACAAGAGGGCATATTACGTCGTAAGATATAATAATAATATAATGGGAGTAGAAAGTAGAAAGAGAAGGGAGTTGAGAAAGGGAAGTTAATGTAAAATGACATAGTATTGAGTGGGAGTAGAACAGGAACAGATCCATGATTTGCTTAGACATTCTTTTAAGCCATATTTAAATGAAGGAAAGCTGCCTGTGGGAAGATTGTTCCAGGGATTTACCAGCATTTTATCAGGCTTGTACACTGCTAGAAGTTGTTTGTCTTTGGATCTTAGAGGTCTTACGGGAAGATAGCTAGAGAGAACAGAGATTAGAGCAGGGCAGGCAGTAGGATTAGAAATAATCTTGTGGGCAGTTAAGAGTTGTAAGAAGTTAAGGCGATGTGGTAGCTCGAGCCATTGTAGTGCCTGAAGTGAAATGCAATGATGAGTAGAGCAGATTGAGTTTGTGGCGAATTTTGCTATTTTGTTATAAGAGGCTTCAAGTTTTGAAGAGGGAGGTTTGGAGATTAGTAGGATATTAGCACCATACAAGCGGGAAGGTAATAAGTAGGTGCTTGCAAGCATGGTTCTAGTGGACTAATTAAGAAAGAATGACTACCTGTAGAGCATACCTAGTTTTTGTTGTGTTTTTTATGTTAGTTTGGATATGTAGGACAAATTTCAAGTTTTCACCACCTAGCAGTTTGGTGTGTAGGACAGCTTCATTTAGAGTATTATTTGTGAAATAAATTTTAAAACTTGATTAATTTACTGTTTGTCCTTTAGGAAAAAAAGTAAATGTTTTGTTTTATTGGGGTTGAGTAATAGTTGAGATTTGTTTAACCAGAGTTCAATGGATGAAAAGGCTTCTTGGGTAACTTGTTGCAGGTGTATTATGTTATTTCCTGAACAGATAATGATCGGGTCATCAGCATATTGGATTACAGTGACCTGGCAGGAGCATAAGTGAAGGTTGTTTATGAAGATGTTGCAAAGTAGGGGCCCAAGGATGGCCCAATGATGTTTGGAAGGGAGGAAAAAAGGGAGCCTTGCCACTGTACTGACTGTAGTCTATCAGACAGATAACTTCTAAATCATGGCAGGGAGGGGAAAGTGAGGGAAGTTGATACAGGAGCTTAGTGTGAGAATCTGTATCAAATGCTTTAGAGAGGTCCAGAAACAGTGCACATACGAGATGACTAGAGTCTCTAGCATAGTTTAGAGTGTCCATAAAGTATAACAGAACAGTTGATGTGATATGGTTTGGTCTGAAACCATGCTGGGTAGGAGACAATAGTTTGTTGTTGAGAAGATAATTAATGACTTGTCTATGTATACCTTTTTCAAGAATTTTAGACAGAGATGATAAGATAGCAATGGGATGATAGATCTGTGGAATTACTCTGTTTATGTAGTGGGGTAATGAAGGATTTTTTTTCCAGATGCCTGGGATGTGTGATTCTGTGATTGACCTGTTTATGAGAATACTGACTGGGTTGGCTATAGAATTGACAGTGAGCTTAAGGTATTGAACTGTAAGATTGTCTGCTGAATTAGAATCTGTTTTGAGATTAAAGAGTTTTTTATGAGGTTGGTACAGACTGGGTGAAGTGAGAAGGTATGAATAGAAATAGTAGGGGCAACAGTAATATTAATGCTGGCTGTACTTGGCTGAGAACTGTTACAGCAGGTGGATTGATTTACTGAGGGTGATTGATATGTATTTGACAGTAGGTTGGAAATGCTATCAATGCAATTAGAGTTAAAGTAAGTGACAACTTCAAAGGAGATTTAACCGGGAGAGGGATAGGATTTTTTTGAATCTCTGGTTTAAGAAGTGAATTTTTTGATGACCAGAATATTCTTGGATTATGAGAGTTATTAGATTGCTGATAGGTATAGTATTGCTTTTGTCTGAAATGATGAACTGTTAACATTGTTTCAGAGTTATTTATAGTACTGCAGTTTTTTGGTTTTATTTTTTTAACCACTCATTCCATGCTTTATTTCTTAAGGACATTTGTTGTTTGGTGGCACCTGACAGCCACAGGGCATGATTAATTTTGATTATTTTTGTCCTAGTGGGAGTAAGACTGTTTAGAATGTTTAAGAATGTAGTTCATAGGTTCATAGGTTCATAGGTAAGTACTAGGCTATCTGCCCATGGGCATTTATAAGCCTAGCCACAGAGTGATGGCTTTCGTCTCCCCATTAGATTTGTAACCTGGGCCTCTGTCAATAGGGCTCCTGAAGTGATCCCAGGGTAGAACTTACGATTACCCATCCACTCATCAAGATTTCTCTTGAAGAGGGTCAGAGAGGAGCTCTGTCGAATATGGATTGGGATTCTATTCCAGAGTGAGGGGAGTCACTGGGACAGGAATCTATCCCTCCAGCATGTCCTGTTTATTGTTGTACATAGGTTCAAGTTGCTAGAACGAGTGATTCTGAGGGATCTCGTTTTTTTGAGGTGAAGCATGTCCATTAGTTCAGGGTTTGACATGGCCCTATAGGTCAGGCATAGGTCACCTCTGAGCAGACGGTAAGCGACTGAGAAGAGCTGGAGCTTTTTTAGTCGTGCTTCATAGGGTAATTGTTTAAGGCCCTTAATCCTCTTAGTGAGGTACTTCTGTGGTCTTTCTAGTTGTTGCAGGTGTCTAGTGAGGTACATCCCAAATGGGGCATTGTACTCTATTATGGGCCTAATGAGTGAGGAGTAAAGGGGCACAATCACATCCTTGGATCTGGATGAGAAACCCTTTTTGATCAGGTGTGCCACATAGAAGGAATTCCTGACAGTTTTGACTATGTGGTTATCAAAGGAGAGCATGCTATCTACTTGGGTAGCCAGGTCCCTAATTACTTCTTCTGTACTTAGTGGATTTCCATCTATGTGGTAGTTTGTAGGTACTTTGTTTTTCCCAAATGGGATTACTATGCATTTTTTGGCATTTAGCCTGAGGCCGTGACTTTGACACCAGGTGTTTGTCTCTGTGAGACCCTTTTGCAGGATGTCTGTGTCAGTTGGAGAGTCAATTATTGCACCCAATTTACAGTCATCTGCGAACTTGGTTAGGCACAGTCCCTCCACCTTTGCCTGTACTTCGGAAAAATATATACCAAACAGGAGGGGTCCCAGGACTGAGCCCTGTGGGACTCCGCTTGTGACTGGTTTAGAGTCAGACATAGTGCCTGCCACTCTTACCGTGTGGGTTCTGTCTGAGAGCCAATTGGCAACCCATCTCGTGACATAGGGGCTAATATTTAAGCTGGTGAGTTTGTCTATGATTCCTGAGTGTGGGATGGTGTCGAACGCCTTAGTGAGGTCCAGATATGCTGTGTGGACCACCTTCCCTTCATCTATGACCTTGGTGACTGTTTCAAAGAAGTCGACCAAGTTCAGGAGGCAAGATCTGCCTTTAACAAAGCCGAACTGGGTGGGGTCCAGTGTCTGGAGGTTCCCAATGTCCCTGTTAATGAGCTCCATGATAATGTGTTCCATGGCTTTGCAGACCAAGCTAGTCAAGCTTATAGGGCGATAGTTCCCAGGGTCAGTTGTGGCACCACCTTTGTGGAGTGGTACGACTGTTGCTGTACGCCATTCTTTGGGTACATAGCCTGTAGAGAGGCTGAGTTTGAATAGTGATTTGAGATGGGGGGTTAGTTCATTTTGAAGCTTGTGTAAGACACAACCTGCAATAGCATCTGGTCCCATTGATGCTGTGTTTTTGGCCTTTGCAAGGGCTGTCTTTACTTGTGTGTCTGAGATATCTGGACCGCCACATTCTTCTGGGATGGGTGCTAGCCCCTTTGGTGGAGGGGGGGTGAAGTTTGCACTGAACTTGTCAGCCAGGATGTTGGCAATTTCGGTTGGTTCAGTGTATTTATGGCCATTATGCACTAGCTCGGAGCATATCTGAGAGTTTGCCCCTAGACTCTTGACATAGTTAAAGAAGGCCTTGTGGTTATCCTTAGAGTCACTGGCTATTTTTCTTCCGAAGTTGGCCTTGGATGATTTAATGAGGGAGCGCAGTTTTTTACTGATGTTAATCAGAGATTTCTTCTTATTTTGGGATTTTGTTCTATCTTGCAGGAGTTTCCTCCTTCTGTTGTAAAGTTTATTTATGGCCAGGGTCCACCAGACTGGCTTCCTCTTTTTTGAGGAGTTGGTCTTGATTTTACTTGGGATAGCTCGGTCCATGCATTCTTGAACGTGTTCATAGAATGCACTTGTAAAGGATTCTGCCAATGGGTCATCATTTTCCATTTGATTGGGAGCTTTGAAACTTCCCAACTCGGTCTTGAGGAGTGTGAAGTTGGCTTTAGAGAAGTTTTTTTACCTTGATTTCCTTGACTGGGGGGGGGGGGTCGGGATGTGGATGTCCAGTGTGATTAGTTTGTGATCTGATCTTACCAATGGCGAGTTTACCTCAGGTGTTGAACATAGGTTCCCCATGTTGGTGACGACCAGGTCCAGTATGTTGTCACCTCTTGTGGGAGTGATGACCAGCTGTTCAATGGCATTTGAGTTTATAAACTCAAGGAAGCATTGGGCTAGGGCGTTTGAGCTTTAGTAGTTTTCCCAGTCAATGTTTGGATAGTTGAAGTCACCCAGTAGTATGGTGTTGGGTAGAATCTTCATACTTTCTAATGTTCTCAGGAATGCTGCATGAGGGTCCTGAGACAAGGTGGGAGATCTGTAGCAAGCTATAAATTGAACAGTCAATTTACCCGCTGTCAATTGCACTTGGATGGTCTCAGATTCCGCGTGCTGTGCTACTAACCTGGAGGTGTGGGTGTTCTTGATGAATATGGACACACCCCCTCCTTTTGTGTTTCAGTCCTGGTTTTGGGACGTAAAGGTATGGTAGGAGTTATAGCCTGGTAGTGCTGGGGTGCTCTCTGGAGCCTTGAACCAGGTTTCTGTCACTGCACATACGTCGATTTCTTCTATACTAAGGAGAGCATTGAGTGCGTGCATTTTGAGGTTTAGACTTCTGGCACTGAGCAGCATTACCCTCAGTTTTTGTTTATTATTGTTGTTTATGGAGGCGGGTTTGTCTTTTGAGCCTTGCCTAAAAAAGGCAGTATTGGGGCGGCAAGAGTCTTCGCCAGTATTCGAAAGCCCAGGGGTGACAGGTGCAAGCCGTCTCTGGTGAAGCAACGTAGCTTGTCAAGCATGTCGTCCCAGGCTGACAAGTACTGGATCCCCTTTGAATGACACCAGTAGTTTAACCAATTGTTGAAACTGATCATTTTTTCTTCGTATGCTGGCATCATTTTGGGTGAGGGCAGGATGCTACTCAGAGTCAGAGTCATACCAGCCTGGGCTACATGGTCAGAGAGCTCCTCCATGTCTCTTTTCATGTAGTCCAGGGAAGTACGTATCAGGTCATTTACACCAACATATACAATGACAGAGTCATATCTGTACTTGTTGTGGAGTGACCTGAGTGCATGTGTTATGTGGCAGATTCTGGCACCTGACAGGCAGCTTACGGTAACCTTCTCCTTGTTCAAGTCTAGTGAGTGGAACGTCTGTGTGCCTGATGATAGAATCACCGATTACTAGTGTGTTATTTAGCCTTAGGGGCTGTTTTTGCTTGGCACACTGATGTTGTGACGTATGTGTTACCTGGTTTCTGTTGTGGGGTGGGGGTTGCTTGGGTGTATGCTTAGGAGGTCTCTGTTGTTTAGGCAGGTTCTTATTTAGAGCCTCTGAGTATGTTTTTGCGTGTTTCTGAGAGTTGTTTTCTGGTGCAGCTATGGCTGGTCTATGTGAGTCTGGTAATGTGGTGCTAGTGTTGCCCTTCTCCTTGTGACTGGTTGATCCAGTCGTGGGTTGAGAGAGCTTAGCCTCCAGTTTGGCTGTGTAGCTGCATCTCTCACATATGTTTGTGTTGGTTGGGAGGAGGAGGGGGTTATCTGTGTACATGAGGCAATTATAACATTGCCTCAGGATGTCTAGATTCACTAGCTGGACCAGAGAGCACACCTGAAGCTGTCCCTTGAACATGCCTGAATAGATGGGACTGTATTGCTGACTGGATGAGTAAAGAGCCTTATACTTCCTGAGTATAGGGCTGAAGTGCAAGCTGTAAGCTAGTGCTAGTTTTAGTGAGTTTTAGTAAGTGCCAGTCTTAAATTGCCTTATTTCTAGTGTTGGGTTGAAGTGTTTCAAGTTTCAAGGGAAAAACTGAAGTGCAGACTGTGTGGATCCTGGAATAGTTTAACCACAGCTAAACAGTTCTGCACGGTACGCAAAACCACGCTAAGTGGTTTTTATACCAGGGAGATCAAAAAGGATAGAAATTAACCCTAAATGGCCAATGAGCTACAAGTTACTGGGCTGGGACCACTCCTATAGGGACAGATAGGCTGCCCAGAGTTCCCTCTATCACAGTGAACAAGGAAGCCACCTAACTATCCAAGTATGATATGGGCAACACAGGAACCTTTACCACAGTCCTGGATTCAGCAAAGCCTGAAAACTGGACTAGACTAATTCAGAAAGGCGGGAAAACAAGGATTTTTTTTTCAGAAACAACACAAATGCAGAGCTTAAATTACTTTAAATACACAGAGGAGGCTAGCGCACTTGAGTGTGCAGCCTGCGACTGTGTTACAGGTAACTTAAATGCAAAAACGACAAACAGTAACTTTTTTTCAAGTGAAACAAGGAAATAAGTACAGTAAGCAATGCAGATATCCCTAGGGATCCACAGAAGTGCTGAAAAGCCGCATTTTAGGTGGAATTGGAGTTTCAGGGAAATAAAAAGCAAACAAACAACAAGCATACAAACAAAGCTAGATTCAGCAGGCCTGGATCTAGTTTATGCTACAGCAAACAAGGTGTATCAATTTCAGTAAGAAACAGTTCAAATATGCAGGCACTATAAGCCTTTAACCAGAAATTCCCAGCTCAGAAGGGCAGAGTCCAGCCTCTCCTCCCACAAGAGTGCAGACCACGAACCTTCTTAATGTAAAATAACTGGCCTGAAGCCCAAGTGCTTAAACCAGAACTAATACACTTTTAGAATAACAGACACTGAGCCCTCAATCAGCAGTTCCCAACTTAGAAGGATGTAAGCTACCTGTCCTGCCACCACAGTGCAGGCCACAAACCTTCCTAATGCAAAACAACTGGTGTGAAGCCCAAGTGCTTAATCCAAAAGACTTAGAATGATAGCTACACTTTAATCAAGTTACTACCAAGCAGTAATAAATACAATTGAATACTTTAAAGAATGCCTGGATTAGTGCTCAAGTTATACAAACAAAGCTAGGATTCAGCAGGCCTGGATCTAGTCTATGCTACAGCAAACAAGGTGTACCAATTTCAATAAGAAGCAGTTAAAATATGCAGGCACTATACGCCTTTAACCAGATATTCCCAGCTCAGAAGGGCAGAGTCCAGCCTCTCCTCCCACAAGAGTGCAGACCATGAACCCTCTTAATGTAAAATAACTGGCCTGAAGCCCAAGTGCTTAAACCAGAACTAATACACTTTTAGAATAACAGACACTGAGCCCTCAGTCAGCAATTCCCAACTTAGAAGGATGTAAGCTACCTGTTATATATAGAGCTGAGTATATTTTTCTATATTATTCTGTATTATAGAGCTAAATTGTTGCTTAGATATCTGTTGTCTTTCTGTTCTGCAAATATACAGAGATCAGTATATATTTTTTGGTTTTATAATTTGCACTGTGATTCCTCACATCTCTTTTGAGACTGTCTTCCCCACCCCCACCCCCCCTCATTTTGGTTTCTATAGCTTGTGTGTTGTTAACTCAAGGTTCCCTTAATTTGACCTGTTAATAGCAGCAGCCTGCATTTAAAGTGGAACCTGTGTGTTGAGAGACAGCCTTACAAGACTATCTGCAAATATATAGAGCTGAGCATATTTTTCTGTATTATTCTGTATTATAGAGCTAAATTGTTGCTTAGATATCTGTTGTCTTACTGTTCTGCAAATATACAGAGATCAGCATATATTTTTTTGGTTTTATAATTTGCACTGTGATTCCTCACATCTCTGTTGAAACTGCACCCCCCCCCCCATTTTGGTTTCTATAGCTTGTGTGTTGTTAACTCAAGGTTCCCTTAATTTGACCAGTTAATAGCAGCAGCCTGCATTTAAAGTGTAACCTGTGTGTTGAGAGACAGCCTTACAAGACTATTTGCAAATATATAGAGCTGAGTATATTTTTCTGCATTATTCTGCATTATAGAGCTAAATTGTTGCTTAGATATCTGTTGTCTTACTGTTCTGCAAATATACAGAGATCAGTATATATTTTTTTGGTTTTATAATTTGCACTGTGATTCCTCACATCTCTGTTGAAACTGTTTTCCCCACCCCCCTCCCTGTTCTTGGTTGTAGTTTAAATTTGGTGGCTTTTGCAGTGCCCGCCCTACTGTAGATTTGATCTAGGACACTCCCCCAGTCCCATCTCTTTACCGCTTTCTACCTAATAAACCCTTTCTGCACTTGCTTTTAGTCCTTTTTAATTTAATTACATTTTTTCAAACTGTGTGTGGACTAATATTGCTACATACTCATGTGTGCCAGCTTGCACTGCATGTGAATTGTTTTTACTACTGTTTTTGCTATTTTTCTGAAAAAAAAAATTGTAAGCCTGTTTCCTACCTTTCATGTAATTAGTGTTCCAGATACAGATTTGCTGTATCCAGGACTATTTGCAAGCTTCTAAGCCCCCCAAGCCTTTCTGTGTTGGAGGGAAGCCTTCTAGCTTATCAGTGGGAGCAGTAAGCACTAGGTAACCTGTCTACCACATAAGGAGTGGTTCTGGCCCAGAATTTGTAGTTACTGGCCATTTGGGCGGTCTTCCATCTCTCTCAACTTTCTGATTTGAAGGCTGCATCTGCACTTGTTTCTGTCATGTAACTCCTGGGCCCATCTCATTTGCTCACTCAAAAAAAAAAATGAAATGTATCTGCTTTTACTGTATTTGTGTTTCTTCCTACTTTATTTTGCTTTTGCGTCATCTTAAAAGTACTCAATTGTATTTTTTACTGCTTGGTGTAACTCATTCTAAGCCTTTTAGTTTAAGAACTTGGGTTTCAGACCAGTTGTTTTACATTAAGAAGGTTTGTGGTCTGCACTGTAGTGGCAGAACAAGTAGCTTATATCCTTCTAAGTTGGGAACTGCTGATTGATTGCTCAGTGTCTGTTATTCTAAAAGTGTATTAATTCTGGTTTAAGCACTTGGGCTTCAGGCCAGTTATTTTGCATTAAGAAGGTTCGTGGTCTGCACTCTTGTGGGAGGAGAGGCTGGACTCTGCCCTTCTGAGCTGGGAATTTCTGGTTAAAGGCTTATAGTGCCTGCATATTTGAACTGCTTCTTACTGAAATTGGCACACCTTGTTTGCTGTAGCATAGACTAGAATGAGGCCTGCTGAATCTAGCTTTGTTTGCATAACTTGAGCACTAATCCAGGCATTCTTTAAAGTATTCAATTGTATTTATTACTGCTTGGTAGTAACTTGATTAAAGTGTAGCTATCATTCTAAGTCTTTTGGATTAAGCACTTGGGCTTCACACCAGTTGTTTTACATTAGGAAGGTTTGTGGCCTGCACTGTGGTGGCAGGACAGGTAGCTTACATCCTTCTAAGTTGGGAACTGCTGATTGAGGGCTCAGTGTCTGTTATTCTAAAAGTGTATTAGTTCTGGTTTAAGCACTTGGGCTTCATGCCAGTTATTTTACATTAAGAAGGTTCGTGGTCTGGACTCTTGTGGGAGGAGAGGCTGGACTCTGCCCTTCTGAGCTGGGAATTTCTGGTTAAAGGCTTATAGTGCCTGCATATTTGAACTGTTTCTTACTGAAATTGGTACACCATGTTTGCTGTAGCATAGACTAGATCCAGGCCTGCTGAATCTAGCTTTGTTTGTATGCTTGTTTGTTTGCTTGTTATTTCCCTGAAATGCGAATTCCTCCTAAAATGTGGCTTTTCAGCGCTTCTGTGGATCCCATGTGATATCTGCATTGCTTACTGTACTTATTTCCTTGTTTCACTTGAAAGAAAGTTACTGTTTGTCATTTTTGCATTTAAGTTACCTGTAACACACTGCATTTAAGTTACCTGGCACTTGCTCACTAAAGCAATTATATAAGTCAGCACTAAAAAATTAAAAGCACTACACCCTCACAAACTCCCCTTGAGTACCTTGTTCCCCACTGGCCCTTTTTTTTAATTATAAAGGAATTCCCAATACTATTCTAGCATGTCCAAAGGTCAGTTGTCAATCTCCTCTCCGGTCCAGCTGGTGAATCTGGGAATCTTGAGGCAATGTTACAACTGCCTCATGTACACAGACAACCCTCTCCTCCTCCCAACAAATTCCAACACATGTGAGAGATGCAACCATATAGCCATACTGGAGGCTAAGCTCTCTCAGCTCAGTACTGGTGTAACCAGTCAGGAGGAGAAGGAAACCACACTCACTACAATTCCAGTCTCACATAGACCTACCACGACAGCAAACCAAACACATAAACACACAAAAACATGCTTGGAGGCTCTAAATAAAAATCTGCCTAAGCAGCAGAGACCTCCAAAGCAGACACCCAAGCAACCGCTACCCCAAAACAAAACACGTGCAACACATAGCTCACAAAGCCAGTGTGCCGAACAGTCACAGCCCTTAAGGCTAAACAACACACCTGATACACTTGTAATAGGTGATTCTATCGTCAGGCACACTGACCACTCAGGCTGAACAAGGAGAAGGTCACAGTGACCTGCCTGTCAGGTGCTAGGATCCACCACATAACACAAGTACTCAGGTCACTCCAAGGCAAGTACAAATATGACTCAGTCATTGTCCATGCTGGTGTGAATGACCTGAGACGTACCTCCCTTGACTACATGAAAAGAGACATAGAGGAGCTCACTGAGCATGTAGCCCAGGCCGGTATGACCCTGACCTTGAGTAGCATCTTACCCTCACCAAGAATGATGCCACAATATGAAGACAAGATGATCAATTTCAACAATTGGCTTAAGTGTTGGTGTCATTCAAAGGGGATCCAATGCCTGTTAGCCTGGGATGACATGCTCGACAAGCCACGATGCTTCGCTAGGGACGGCTTGCACCTGTCACCACTGGGCTTTCGGATATTGGCAAAGGCTCTTGCTACCCCCATAGTGCCTTTTTTAGGCAAGGCTCAAAAGACAAACCTACCTCCATAGGTATCACAAGGGATAAGAAACTAAGAACAATGCTACTCAATGCCAGAAGTCTAAACCTCAAGATGCACGCACTCAAAACTCTCCTTAGCATGGAGAACATCAATATCTGTGCAGTAACAGAAACCTGGTTCAAGGCTCCCGAGAGCACCCTAGCACTACCAGGTTATACCTCATACCATGCTTTTCGGCCCCAAAACTTGGACCGAACCACAAAAGGAGGGGGAGTATCAATATTCGTCAAAGGTACCCACACCTCCAGGTTGGTGGCACAGCACGAAGCATCATAGACTATCCATGTGCAACTAACAGTGGGTAAAACTGCCTTCCAGTTTATAGCCTGGTACAGACCACCCTCCCAAACCCAGGAACCCCATTCGGCCTTCCTGAGAACACTGGAAAATATGAAGGTCTCTCCAAACACCGTTATATTGGGCAACTTCAACTACCCAAACATAGACTGGGAGCATTACTCTAGCTCCAACACCATAGCCCAAAGGTTCCTAGAATTTATAAACTCAAATGCTATGGAACAACTTGTTACCATTCCCACAAGAGGGGAAAACATACTGGACCTGATCATCACCAACATGGGGACTCTATGCTCCATACCAGAAGTGTATCCTTCACTGGTAAGATCATACCATAAACTAATCTCACTGGATATTCACATCCCGACTCTAACCCCTGCCTTGAAAACCAAAGTGAAAAACTTCTCTAAAGCAAATTTCACACTCCTCAAAACTGAGGTGGAATCCTTCAAAGCCCCCGGGCCTGTGCAAAATATGGCCCAGACCGCAGAATCCTTTATAAACGCATTTTATGAACACCTTCAGGAATGCATGGATCATGCAATCCCAAATAAAACCAAGACCCAATCCTCCAAAGGCAGACGTCCTGTCTGGTGGACCCCAGCCATAAACAAACTATACAATAGAAGGAGGAAGCTACTACATGATAGAGCAAAATCCCAAAAAGGGAAGGCATCTCAGATCAGTATTAGCAAAAAACTATGGGCGCTCATAAAATCGTCTAACGCCAGCTTCGAGATAGAAATTGTACAGGACACTAAGGATAATCACAAGGCTTTCTTTAGTTATGTTAGGAACCTGGGTGGGAATTCCCAGATATGCTCAGAATTAGTCCAAAATGACAAAAAATACACCAAACCCACAGACATTGCCAACATCCTAGCTGACAAGTTCAGTGCAAACTCCCCCCCTCCCCACCAAAAGGGCAAATATCTATCCCAGCAGAGTGCTGCCCCCCTGACATCTCAGATGCTCAGGTAAGAGCTGCCCTCTCCAAAGCAAAAAAACACAGCATCAATGGGACCAGACGGTGTCCCGGGCTGCGTCCTACATGAACTCCAAGAAGAGCTAAACCCAAACATAAAACTACTGTTCAATCTCAGCCTTACTACAGGATATGTACCCAAAGAGTGGAATGCAGCAACAGTGGTCCCTCTCCACAAAGGTGGTGCCTCAACGGATCCTGGAAACTATCGCCCCATAAGCCTGACTAGCTTGGTCTGTAAAGCTATGGAAAGGATCATCATGGAGCTCATAAATAAAGATATTGGGGACCTAGAGACACTGGATCCTACCCAGTTTGGCTTTGTTAAGGGCAGATCCTGCCTCTTAAACCTGGTTGATTTCTTTGAAACAGTCACCAAGGTCATTGACAAGGGGAAGGTGGTCCACACAGCCTACCTGGACCTCGCAAAAGCCTTCGATACAATACCCCACTCGGGCATTATAGATAAGCTCACCAGCTTAAATATAAACCCCTATGTCACTAGATGGGTTGTAAACTGGCTCAAGGACAGAACCCACATGATTAGAATTGCTGGAGCCATGTCAGACTCTAAACCAGTTACAAGTGGCATCCCACAAGGCTCAGTCCTGGGACCTCTCTTGTTCGGTATATATTTCTCGAAGGTACAAGCCAACACGGAAGGACTGTGGCTGACCAAGTTCGCAGATGACTGCAAACTGGGCACCATAATCGACTCTCCAGCCAACACAAGCATCCTCCAAAAGGGCCTCATAGAAACAGACAACTGGTGCCAGAGCCATGGCCTCAAGCTAAACGCCAAAAAGTGTATAGTCATTCCCTTTGGCAAAAACAAGGTGCCCACAAATTACCACATAGGTGGTAATCCATTAAGTACAGAAGACGTAATTAGGGACCTGGGGACCCAAGTTGATAGCAATGTCTCATTTGACAACCACGTGACCAAAGTGTTTAGAAAAACATTTTATATAGCCCACCTAATCATGAAGGGATTCACATCTAGATCAGAGGAGGTCATCGTGCCTCTTTACTCATCCCTCATCAGGCCCATAATTGAGTACAATGCCCCTTTTGGGATGTACCTTACCAGACACCTGCAGCAACCGGAAAGACCCCAAAAGTACCTCACTAAGAGGATCAAAGGGCTCAAACAGATGCCATATGCTGCCTGGTTAAAGAAACTCCAGCTCTACTCAGTGGCATACTGCCTGCTCAGAGGCGATCTGTGCCTGACGTATAAAGCCATGTCCAACCTGGAATTAATGGACATGCTGCACCTCAGAAAATCCAAATCCCATCCAGCTACGCGATCAAGAGACTTGAACCTCAGCACTGAAATAAAAAGGACATGCTGGAGGGACAGATTCATAACCCAGAGGCTCCCTTCACTCTGGAATAAAATCCCAGTCCAGGTTAGGCAGAGTCCCTCATTGACTCTCTTCAAGAGGAATCTTGATGAGTGGATGGGAGATCATAGGTTTACCCCGGGTATCACTTTTGTGCCACTGTTAAACAGAGGCACAGTATACTAACCTCGAAAAAGGGCATAGCAAAATTAATTTAAAATGGATGGCAAAAGCCAAACACACTCTGGCTAGGTTTATAAATGTCCTAGGGCAGATAGCCTAGTATGAACCTATGAACCTATGTTCTTCCACTACAGTGCAGACCACAAACCTTCTTAATGTAAAACAACTGGTCTGAAGCCCAAGTGCTTAAACTAAAAGGCTTAGAATGAGTTACCCCAAAAAGTAATAAATACAACTGAGTACTTTTAAGATGACACAAAAGCAAAATAGAGTAGGAAGAAACACAAATACAGTAAAAGCAGATAAAAAGAACAATTTTTTTTTTTTTGCGTGAGCAAATGAGATGGGCCCAGGAGGAGTATCCAAGTGCAAATTTACAAGAGCGGCGGGCAGTTTCAAAGCCACCAAGATTAACACCAAAACAAAAGCAGAGAGGGTGGGTGGGGACCTACTGAAAAAAACAGAGTGACAACTTCCAGCTAGATATTGCTCAATGCAACACAAACAAATTAATTTAAATTGTGTATTATTTGAAAAAAGTGCAGATAAAGATTTACTTAACTTCACTTATACGTTCAACTGATTGCATGCAGGTCTTAGCTGGCCAAAGCTCACAGTTTAAGCAGAAAATATTTCAAACTGTACCGCTTTTATAAGGCAGAAAAACTGAATAACAATGAGGTGAACTACCCCCACTTATCACTGGCTATGCAGGTTTTTTAACAAGCCTTAACTGAAAAAACAGAGTAACAACTTCCAGCTAGATATTGCTCAATGCAACACAAACAAATTAATTTAAATCGTGTATTATTTGAAAAAAGTGCAGATAAAGATTTACTTAACTTCACTTATACGTTCAACTGATTGCATGCAGGTCTTAGCTGGCCAAAGTTCACAGTATTAAACTAATCTATGGCTTCATCAAGAGGAAGTGTTTTTAGGATAGCCCAGTTAGTAGATTTTAGTATGTGTAGAAAGGACTCTGGATTAAATGTTGCTAAGTTCTGGATTAATTTATAAATATGCTTTTCAGGAGAATGTTTAGATATTCTGATGGCGAAGGGGGTAGGTGGTCAGTTAGTGTGTTGGGGAGAGTGCCTGTTTGTGTGAACTTATTAGGGTCAGAAATTAAGATCCAATCCAGTGTGGAACCTTTTTTGTTATATTTATCATACCCTGTTGTAGATAATGTAAGTTGTGAGAAATTGAAGAGGTTTATAGAGGTAGTGGGAGAGATGTTAACATCACCAACAATAATGGTTTCATAATAGATGCTATCTGTGATCCAATATATGATTTTTGCAAGTATGGGGATGTTCTGTGATGGAGGAATATAAATGACAACTATATATAGGTTTTTGAGTTGTTCATTTTCATGATGGTAATGAGTAGTTTAGCATTATCAAATTTGGGGATGGGACCTGAGTAGTTTGTAACTATGAAGTAGCTGTTGTAAAACACTGCAGTTCCACCAGATTTTTTTGTGTGCAGTCTATCTAGTTTGATTAAATTAGATCCTGGATGGATGGATCACTTTGATATATTTTATGTTAGGTCTTAGCCATTATTTCTATGGCAGCTAAGAAATCTGGAGTATGTAGTGCTACCCAGGCATGAAAGTCTGAGATTTTGTTTCAAATGCTGCAAAAGTTAAGGGTAATAAATTTCAAATTTTTACTTTAGCATGAGTTTCCTGGGGTGTGGGAAGGACTAGAAGTAGGTGATGGGTCTGGATTAGGGGAAGGACTAGAGGTACGGAATGGGCCTGAGTTAGAGGATGGGCTGCAGTTAGGGAAAGGACAAGAGGTAGGGGATGGGCTTGGGGTAGGGGAAGGACTAGAGCTAGGTGATGGGCCTGGATTAGGGTGAACATTACCATAGAGAGAAATAAGTGAAAAATATGTGAGAAGATCTTTAAATGAAGGAGGAGGTTTTTTCAGGTAGTATTGAGACTTAGAGAGTTTGGGGCATTCTTTTAAAAGTGTGATGTTAGGAGACATTAATATATGTGTTTGAAAGAGATCTGGTGATATGTTAGAGAAACTGTTTGTGTTATTAGAGATAGGTATATTTGATTTTATGGAAGTGATTAGGGCATTGACAGTAGATGTATGGGAGGATGTATGTTGAAGAAGGAAAATGAAAAATAGAGAAAGGGAGATAATGAGTGTTAGTGACAGATACTGATAGTGGGGATATGGTGTTTGCATGTTATATAGTCACAAATTGAGTCAGATATTATAGAGTTTAATGTGATTAGCAAGAAAATGTAATTTGATGATATAAGATATGTGAATATGTGAGGAAGGCAGGTGATGATCTGGATTTATAGAATAGGTGTGCTAGGTTAAAATACAGCATGGGAAGTATAAAGTGAGGAGCAGTGGGGTAGGTGGGTGGGAATTTGGGGTAGGGTAGGGGAGTGGAGTGAGCCCAAGTGCAGTGAGGGCAAACAATGCCGGAAGAACCCAGTTAGAACTGCAGGTCGAACTAGAAAAGAAGCAATTAGTAAAGAATTTCTGATTTTCTTTTGTAACAGTATAAGTGTGTAAAATTAGAGTAGTAATGCGTAGTATGGTAATGTTAAGTACCAAATTTACAGAGCTCGGAGAAACACAAGCAGAAGAAAAGACTGATAGAGCTTGTAAAGAAGTAGGCAAAAGGAAAAACTATAACTATCACGTTTTCAGAGTAATAATGCAAACAGAAAATCTAAAATAGAAAGAACATTACATAGAACAGGAAGATTATTAGCACTGTGTAAAGAAAGATGGGGAGCAAAATGGGTCACTAGTGGATTCCGGTGATGAGCAGGCAAAAATTAGAGAGTAGCTAAATTAGTGTTGGTCATACAGAAAATCCAAGAAACAAACATTCATCAGTAGGTTGCCAGCAGGTTATGGACAGGGGTGGCTTGTGCTATTGGGCTGCAGGACTGCAGCCCCCCAGCTGTAAAACAAAAAAGAAAATAAAGTAAAAACAAACACGAGTGGCGGAACATCGCGCATTTCCCGATATCCAGATTGCTGGTGAACTAGTCTGGAGCATGCGCATAGAATCCAGACTGTCTCACCAGCAGTCCAGATTAGAAAGACAGCATTCAGCAGCAATATCCCAGAAGTCTATGCAGTTACACCTGCATAGACTGGAAAGAGATTGGACTGCAACATCCAAAGGCTGGGTGGCACCCAGCTTGCTCTGCTCTCATGGGAAGGACTTGCTCTTAGTCATTTTATGGACATTTGGAACTGCAGGAAGGAATATTTGTGATGGTAGGAAGGACTATTTGCATTTTACAGACTTTTGGAACTGCAGAAAGGAATATTTGTGTGTGTGTGAAATGCCCTAGTTGCTATATGGTGGTGGGTAGAAAATACCACAGGCTTGAACCCTGTACCTTAGGTCCAGGTGGCAAGAGCCTGAATTCCCTACCCACTACCATTTGTAAAACAAAATTGCAGATTTTTGCCTCATATTTGTTCTGCTCTGTTCTTCATAAAATCTGTGGTTTCTGTATTTTTGTGTCTTTACACAGTCAGTAGTGCAGTGGTGCAGTGGTAACATTGTTTTCTAATAGCTACCATATTCTCTGGTTTGATTCTTGGCTGGGGTGCCTTCTGTGTGGAGTCTGCATGTCCTCCCTGTGTCTGTGTGAGTTTTCTCTGGATGCTTTGGTGTCCTCCCATCTTACAAAGACATGTGTCTAGAGTGTTTTTTTCTGGGCCTCTGCTGAAAATTGGCTTTTGTTTCAAGTCAGATTTTCCTGGTTAACAAATGTTAAATAAATAAAAATGACAAGCATTTGCATTTCAGACTTCATGTTCTTCAGAAAGTACATGGTAACACAAAACCTTTTATTCTAGCAATTTTCTAAGTTTATAAGATGGATATTTGAAATGTGTCCCTATTTTTGGGACTGTATTCCCCCATTACTGGCTTCGTCCAGGTTTTTTCTGCTAAGGTTGACATCTATGGTAAGAACTGAATTCACTGAATATGTTTGGGGGCTTTATTCCCCCATTATTGGCCTTGTTCAGGTGTTTTGTGCTAAGAGGTTGACAGCTATGGTGAGAACTGAATTCACAAAACAGCTGATTTGGCATAGTGGTATATTGCTCTGACTGTTTTGCACAGGGTCCTGGGTTCAAGAATTGGCAGTGAAATGTATGGTGGTAACACAGCATTTTATTCTAGCAACTTTCCAACATTATACAAGTAATGTTTAAAATGTCTCCCTGGTTTTTGGGCTCCCACCTCACCAATAAATGTTGGCTTTTTCCAGATTTCTTGTGCTGCAAAGTTTAGAGATACAGCTGAGTGTTGAGTAGATTTTGCAAGGAGCTGAGAGCTGCAGGGGAGCAACAGTTTAGTGCTGCATATGCTGAGTCTGCTTGCATTGGTAATAGCACAACAGGTAGTGTACTTGCTTTTGATGCAGAAGGCTGTGGGTTCTACTCCCACAGTAGGTAGATGCATTGCTAATACTGTACTGTGTTGCAAAGGGGTGGATGCTGCAGCCCTTTTTGGCAAAGATACCTAGTAACTATGAACCTGTTATCAGTTTGCCATCCATTCCCTATTGCAATATTACTAGCTTATCATTTTTTTAGTGTAGCATAGGCAATTTATTCCTCAAGGGCAACAGGCACTTTATTTGTAGATGAAACAATGAAATATAAAGTTGTTTGCTAGCAGCAACCTCTTCATTAGTTGCAGATCTCTTTAATGTGGAATTATTTAGATGACTTTTACTTCCTCAGTGATTGTGTATATTTACTGATACTGGTGGACTGTAGAAGTTTGAGTAGACTTATATGATGGAAATGTTCTGAATTGGGCAGTTTTGTCATTATTGGTGCATGCATTTTGTTTCATTGTTTACTGGAAAATGTTCAAAACAAATTTAAAACACCCTCTAAAACTGTACTGTATTGTACAAGGAGTATAATTTAATACAGTCAGAAAGGTGTATCAAAGAGCATGTGTATGTTTCATGTGCAAGGGGCCTGAGATTTGAAAACAGCCCAAAGTTAATCTTTATCTGCCACTGGCAAAATGTATTTTCTTCGAATGTGGGTTTCAATGCTGTTTCAATGAATGTGAGTTTCAAGGGCAGATAAGTTTTAATGCTAAGTCTGTTTTCATTATGAGACTGCATTGCTTTGTTTAGCAGATATCTATTAGTGTTTGTGCTGTAAAATGCAAAATAAAACTTTGAAATGAAGTCCAAATCATTGCAGACGTAAAGCAGTATGCACATTAGTGTTCAAGGTAAATGGTGTCAAATAGCCAAGTAATGGTTCATTGGAATGGCTGAAGTGGGGAGGCTCCATTTGACCATGATTTTGTGAGGGGTGAAGGGCAGCAAACTCAAAGACAGCCCCGGCTAAATTATACCTCCCAACTGTCTAGATTTTTGCAGATTGAATAGATTTTTGCTTCTTATTTTTGGTTTGTTCCTCATAAAAATGTTGGTTTTCTGGCAAATCATTTAGGAATTAAGTCACTAAATAATGACAGACACTGAGTTTCAGACTTCATAACCTTCAGAAAAATGCATGCTAAAGCAAAACCTGTTATTCTATCAACTATCTCAGTTTATACAACAGTAGTTTTTAGTACTGTTTATATATTCCCCAATATATTTGGCCTTGTCCAGATTTCCTGCATTAACAGGTTGAGAGGTACGTCCAAATAAATTGCTTTATAAAATTAGGCATATCCATACCTCTCAACTGTCACCAATTTTGGCTCAAAATGTTGCTCTTCCCCTAATAGTCCCGCCACAAAATGCCAATTTTGGAAAATAACGTGGCAGGTTTACAATTAATAAATAACTGTAATAATTGGAGTTATAGATTAATGTTATTTCAGAAATGCATGTAGATTCTTTTATTTTGTCTGCTGCTCAAGTTAGCAGTACTAATGTTAAAAAAGTGTCCCTTCTTTGATAGGTTCCCAGCTGTATTGTGTGGCTATTTTATATTTTTGCATCACATTTTTGGTCCATTTTTCATAGAATTGTGGGGTTTTTTTTGGCAAATTAGTGGCAAAGCATTAAAGATTGAAGATAGAAAATAATGACAGACATTTGAGTTTCATATTTCATACCCTTCAGAAAATTCATACTAATGCAAGACCTACGATTCTATTATCTTTCTAAGTTTATAAGAGCAATATTTAATAATTGTCCTTATTTTTGGGCCTTTGTCCCACTTCTGTGTATGGCTTTGTCCAGATTTCTTGCTGTGAGGTTGAGAGGTATGTCAAATGTGTCAGGGCCATCACAGTCAGCCAGAGACATTTCAAATTGTGACATACTTGTTGCACCCCACTCCCCCATGTAGTGACTCTGGATGTGTCCAAGCAAGGCAAGGAGCAGTTATGCAGTGTAAATGTGCAGAGTATCCCCCTATCCAAGTACACAAGTATCACCGTGGCTTTTCATCTGTCCTTGATTTTGCAGAATGTTCTGGTTTATGTCATATTTTTATTCTGTTGATTTATGTTTCTTATTATCCAGAAAGTGCCTGTTGCTCTGTGTTTAAGTAGCAAGGCTTTAATGACCATCAGGTAGCTTGTCTGAGATTGTAAGATGCAAGTAAGTTTTAATAAGCATACTGTTAAAGAATTGCCAACACTGAAAGCTTTACTGTTGTTGCTGTGCAGAGAATACCTACATAACTAGATAACGTATAAACCTTGGGTATTGAAATGCGTACAACAGTATTTGTAATAAAGGACAGAATTGCATTATTTTAAGAAGCTCATTACATTTTTTGGAGACTTGCAGTCATCTTTTCAGGCTTTACCTATAAACTAAACAGAATGACAATCTATTGTGTGTGGTCCATAACCTGTGCAGTAATCCTTTACGCAATGTATCTTGAGCTTGTTTCTTGTTTGCTTTTCATTGTTTACTTTGATCATGTTTTCCCCATGAAACAAGAAGATAGTTGTCAGGCAGCAGGTCTTTTTTGGATAAGAAACATTTTTACAAGTGGGGGATTAACATAGATTGTTACTTTCAGCATGTTACTTGGTACTTTAATAAAACTGAATATAAATTATAATTAGAACTGCAGTGCAAGGAGAAGTGGTTTGAGTTGAGTGCTGCTTGTTTTTCTTATACTTGATTTTGACTGGCATTTCAGTAATTTACTTAAAAAGTAATTTATTTTTTCATGCCTCACAACCTTTTTGTTTCCATCTACATATTAAGTAAGCTGTCATGCAGCCAATGCATTGATTTTTTTTTATTCTACACTACATTTTGTCTTGATTGGACTCTAATAATGATGGTTTTGGCACCCAGGGTAGCGTATTTAATTAAAGTTACAGTTTTTGTGGTTTTGAGCATAGCTCCTCCCTGTTCTAGTTGGCCACACCCCTTCCTCCCATTGACCCCACCCATTCAGCTGTCTCCTGCAGCCCCCCATTGATTTGGAGTGACCAGCCACCACTGGTTATGGAAGCAGAAGGATCTGAGTTTGGATGAAAATCTTTATGTTCAGGTTATAGATGGTGCTGTAGATGTAGAAGTTATGTGGAGACCAGTTTTATACCTATGGATAACGGCAGGGGAATAGGGAATAAAATGTGAGTTTAGAAGGTAAAATTAAATACAGCAATTGTAAAGCAAATTGTATAGGAGCAGAGAGAAAGTAACAGGAAGATGGATTGGAGAGAGTAGAACATGGAGAGTATTGGCAAAATAAGGTCTATAAGATGCTCAAACAGCAAGGGGTCAGTAAAGAGAAGAAAGGCAAGGTAAGAGTGAGTTAATAATAATTGTTTTATTTCAAAGAGATTAACTACAACCAGAATAAATATGTACTAGCCATGCTTCATTTACATATCATAAATTAAAATAAAAAAGTTTGAGAGCAGGTTATAATAAAAATCAGTAGTGGAACGTAGAAATATGGTATAACAGTCATAAAAATATGACAGCAAGTAATTAGCTTCGTACAACCAGATTTAGATATGGTAAGATGATGCACTGAGAGCTAATCTTAGGAGAATAATGGAGACTATATTCCAATAAAGTCACTACAACATAATTATATGTTAGAAACAGCTTACAAAGGCTAACAAACACACATTAGGTAAAGTACAGTACAGATGTCAAAAAAACCCAGCAGGAAACATTGAGTTAGTACCATCAGTCATCACTTGCACATTACCGCTACAGTTTATACAGCTCAATGCATGTTAAAAGTCATTTCAAGGCTAGTAATTGAACATTAGGTAAAAATGCAGTTTAAATGCCTGAGGCACATCAGAAAACAATGAGGCAGAACTGTGAGAAATGGCACTCACATCAACGCAAAAGTTGAAATGCACAGAGCATACTTAAAGCTGTTTCAATGCCAATACATCAACTTTAGGTAAAATGCAGTACAAAGAAGTGAAACATGTCTGAAATACAGCAAAGTATCATTGAAATAGTACCTAGAATAGAACCTTAAATTAGTACTTGCTCAACACAAAAACTGAAATGCACAAAGGAAATTTAAAGCTGGGTCAAAGGTAATACATCAACTTTAGGTGAAATACAGTACAAAGCAGTACAAATGCCTGAAATATAGTAAATATCATGGAAATAGTACCTTAAAATGTCATGTCTTCATCTCCATGGACAGAGGGGAGGAAAAACTAGCTTAAGCAGAGAGAAAAAGATGGCACAAGAAAACTATGGAGTTTTAAATGGCACAGTGCATCATGGGAGGTGTGCTAGTGGGAAAAATGGATGTCAGTTTTATTTTTAAAACAGATCGGAAGAATACTAAAGTGGGAAGAACCCAGTTGGAACTGCAGGTTGAACTAGAAAAGAAACAACGGTAAGGAATTTCGGATGTCCTTTTGTAATTGTGCAAGTGTGTAAAATTAGAGCATTAATGGGTAGTGTGCTAATGTTAAGTACTGAGTTTGAAGACCTCGGGAAACACAAGCAGAAGAAAAGAATGATAGAGCTGCTAAAGAAGTGGAAAAAAGACAAAACTAGAATTATCAAACCTGCAGAAGGGTAAAATGTGAGTAATGCTAGAGAAATAATGCAGACAGGAAAACTAAAATAGGAAGAACATCGCAAAGAAGAGGAAGATGATAAAGACAGAGATTAACAATGTGTAAAGAAATACGGGAAGCAAAATGGATAACTAGTGCATTCCGGTAATGAGCAAACAAAAATTAGAGAGTAGCCAAAATAGTGTTGGTCATACAGAAAATCCAAAAAACAAACATAAATCAGTAGGTTGCCGGCAGGTTATGAAAGCAGTAGGGTCTGAGTTTGGATGAAAATCTTTATGTTCAGGTGATGATGCTGTAGACATGGAAGGGAGGTGGAGACCAGTTCTATACATCAGTAGGTTCTGGCAGGTTATAGAAGCAGAAGGGTCCAGATTTGGGAAGATCTTTATGTTCAGGCGATAGATGATGCTGTAGATGTGGAAGGGAGGTGGAGACCAGTCTTATACCTTAAAATGGCATCTGCTCATCTCTGCAGACAGAGGAGAGGAAAAACTAGCTTAAGCACAGAGAGAAAGAGAAAAAAGATTTTTGAATATGGAAAGGTTACCATGATGTGTGCATATCATAGTACCTTTGTGAATACTCGTCTTTATGTTAGTTTATTTTTTATTGCATTTTTAATGATTTTTTGTTTGTTTCTTGGAGTTTATTTTAGAAACGTAGTCCCTTTTCTTGCTTTATTGAGAATATTTCCCTTATCACACTTTTACAAATTGCTACATAATACTGAATATGACTACCTGAATATAGATTTTTATTTTATTTTATTTATTTATTTATTTGACATTTGTTGACCGGGATTGTCCGACTGAGCCAAGGCCCTTTTTCAGTGGAGGCCAGATGAGAAAAGCTCCACATACAAAAGAACAATTTAAAAAATAGTATAAAAGAATACAATAATATACAATAATACAATAGTGTAAAAATACAAAACAAAGCAAACATTCTGACCTATGTCTATTAACGAAATTTACATTTATGTAGTAATACTATTAGCATGTAACCTGGTAAAATTAATGGAAATAATTGAGGAATAAGGAACATTATTATTATTGTTATTTATTTATTCTTTGTTGACCAGGTCAATCCCTCTAGGGTAGTCGCTTCTTTTCCAGATTGACCTGAGCTGGTATATATTATTGGTAGAAATTTTGCCTGGGCATCGGAGAACTTCCACAACTCTTTTCATTAGGTGCTGTCATTTATGTTCACCTGAGCTACCAATAACTCATGCAGATGAGACCCTGGTTTAATGTCTGATCCAAAGGATGGCACATTCAAGAGTGCAGCATTGCAATGTCATCAATCCTGTCACATGGAGGGGTAATAGAACTCACAGCCTCAGCCTTGTGATCCACTGTAAACAGGCAGTTTATTTGAAACAAATAAATAAATAAATAAATAGAACTCCCAAAAAATAATAATGTTCTTCAAGTGGGCTAGACCCCCCCCAAACACCTTCCATATGGCTCCATACTCCCCTTACTTCAACATAATGGTGAGGATTCACAAAGATGTGCTGCATGTGATAACTACATTGTTCTATCCAGGGCTCCACATGTAAGCAGCTCTCACAACAAGGCAGGAAGTCATTGAATGACCAAAGCACTTACGTGTATATAACGGTACTTCATAGTACATAAATGAGCAGTGCAGCAAGAATGAAAGCAGTCACATCCACAAAGTGAGACTAATATACAGAAGTCTATAAAACTGTGTAAGAGCACCACATTGTGAAACATCGTGAGAACTAAAAACATGAACAGATAAAACATCTTAAAACCAACCAATGCAGGTGGAAGCAGGCCTCATATGCTACTTTATCTATTGGCAGGACAGCATAAAGTGGCGCAGACAGCATATAGCTAAAGGTATTTGTAACTGCAGTTCTATGGAGAATGTACATGTGGATACCTGTCAGTTTCTTAAGGAGAAAGAAAGAGGTGTATAGGAAAAAAGAGAGGGGAACAAGCAGATGATCACAAACAAAGGGGCAACATAGAGGTATGCAGGGTGGCAAAGATGGGGCAACACTGTTTGGGGGTTAAATTCTAATGATTTGTTTTGTATATATATATATATATATATATAGAGAGAGAGAGAGAGAGAGAGAGAGAAAGATAGAGAGATGGGATGGAAGAAAGAGTAGGGTGGATACCAAAGCAGGGCATGAAAGGGGGCTAGAAGAGTTGTAGGGGCAGATAGATATACACAGAGCAAACCAAATAAACAGGGGTGAAAGTGTGTACACTAGGATGGGGAGATATGGGTTGGATAAGTCTAGACAAATGGCGATGGGGAGAGTTGGACAATGCATAAGGTATGGGATCTGATGCAAAGGGAAAGGGGGACACTAATGGCTGGAGATAAGAGAGGTATAAGAAGCAATGAGCCATCTACTGCCAAGGCTCAGAGGGAAATTAGATTATTCCATCACCACTGTATGAATCATTGTGGTATTGATATGGGTCACATCCTCAGCTAGTGGTCGGATAGTAAGATCCAGATAGAGAAAATGTACAATCCATTCCAGGAGTTTCTCCATTCAGACCATACTTGTCCACTATTCTCCAGTACACAGCCTCACAGCTTTCTCCAGCTGTTCCAGTTTCAGCTGAGTGACCGCAGGCAATGAGCACAGTTATCTGCCAGTGAGCACTGACAGCTGCTATGGAGAAACACTGCTAGTTTCATCATCTTTAAGTTCCATAAAAGCAGACTCAGCAAGAATGGGTCTCAAAGAGGGTGCTTTTTGAAGAAATTCCTGAACTACACCTGCAGTGAGGAGACACAACAGAAATATAACTGTAAATAAACCTTCCTAAGATTGGCCTAAATATATATAAAACATACTGTGTTATTGAAACAAAGTCACAGGGGCAAGCTGTCAACAGAATATTTTTTTTTTAACTGGAACAGCAAAATAAAAGTTCAGAAGTGAAAAGTCTTGTTCGGGATATGCACAAAAGAAACACAAGAACTCTGTAGTCTCGTATGCCTGCATAGGATTAGCCCTGAAATAGTCTGAGGGAGCTTCTGTCTAACCAGGCAATAGATTCAACAGATTATCTGTAGATAGTCTCAGTCTCTGAGGGGGATCCATTGGCCACCTGGTTCCAAGATGCTTGGGATGGGAATGCTCCACAAGTTTATAAGTACGTTTTGCATTGTTTTACCAATACCTAATCTGAATGTGTGATAAACAGGTATGCATAATGGTATGCTTCTCTCCCTAAAGCTGCAGAGGAAAGAGCTTGCAACCTAGAGGCCCATGCAGGATGTCTGGCTAGGTTGCACCGTGAGTGTGGTGAGTATAGACCTATCTTGCAAGCTATAGTCATATAAGCAAGAACGAGTAATGTATTAACTGCTATTTGGTATATAACAGTTTTGATTGTGCTGCAATGAATGTGGTCATAGACCTGGACTAAAATAACTGGATAATGCCATGTACAGTTCAACAGAGATGAAAGTATGAAACCTGATAATGTTAAGGAAATAAAGTTTCTAAGGCATTAATTGTGGAATTATAGCTGTAGTGCAAGACCTGCATTATATGAACTGTTCTTCAATAACGACTGGAAAAATATACAAATCACTGCATTAAGTCACCCCTAATAAAGCTGCATTGCGCAATATGTGTGCATTTTGGGCTGTTGGTCATGAAATTGAGTATCACATCTGCTGTGAACTAAATCCACAAAGAATACCACTAAGTGACTGAAGGTTAGCTAATAAAGAGTGTTCTGCTAAACTGTAGATGTGGAGCTGTACTACAAGATATAATGCATTATGATATTTGCTCTGCACTAAGATTGGAAGCAATAAAAGTAACACCCAAGGTATATTGTGTATATCAAGATTGTCTTGTGTTAACCATTGCATTTCAGATATATGCATTCCTGCTCTTAGGTATGCTACTGCAGGCAAGTATGAAACTGTAATAGCTGTAGACTGAAAATATACCATCTGTGACTGTATATGGGACAGGTAGCCAACCAAACACTCTGATATGGTTTGTACACATCACAGATGTTTCTATCAACTAGGGGTATATTGTCTACACTTGCATTCCATATATTAATGCACAGTTCACCTACTATCTCTGTCATGTATGGATCTCATGCATGTGTGTTCAAGTGTCACTGCAGTCTTCTATAACACTCTACCTCTATTACCAGGTTATATTTTGTTACCAGGTGAGCTCTAGGCACATATCAGTCAATCAATGCACAGCAGTGGCTCAGTAGCACAGTTTGATGAATGCTAGGTCTGATGTACATTTTGTCACACACAGACCAGGGTTTGAATCCAGTGACAAGTACTAATAAATATTATTGAATCAGTTATGTATTGTTAACAGATGTTCTCCCCACAGGTATTACAGATAAATAAATGGCTGTAGTATTCATTAGAATGGGCTAATAATGTATTCAGATGTACCAGAGTGTTAACAGCATTGCTCAGCAATGTGATAAGACATCAGAAAATAAAGGCAACAAGTGCGATACTAATAAAAGTTAATACAATAAATAAAATGTGTAATCTTGGTATGGCTGTATGCCTGGTGTGTCTGTGAATCTCAGCTGATAGTCTAATCCCATGCCTGCCAAGGACGACATGATAGTCATAAAGTCTCTGTACTGTGTACGATTCGTGTCTCTCAAGTGTCACGCTGTCATGGATTGTGATCACTGTTCTGTTGCCTAATCCCTTGGTCACAGATCTATCACTGACATGATTTATGTCAATAGCACAGTCACAATACATCAGTCCACAGTACACCTTGGTAGTCATAGATGTCCCCCTGACATGTAATAGTCCCCTGTAGTTGTGTACCTGCAGATGTTACAGCTTGACCCATACTGTCCCATGCAAATAACTTGAGAGGTATGTACGTGCTATAGAAGCTATAGGGCACTTGTATACATAAAGCAAGAGCAGACCTGTAGAATATATAAGAGTACTGTTGCAAACAATATAGCCTATACTGGTATTAATAGGCTGTATTTCTCTTACCCCCACCCCTTATTGCATCATAATTTATTATTGTTATACATCGGTTACGGTTTAACATATGTTGTTCTCAAAATGCTATGCTGGGCCTTGTGTTTTATCATTGTTATGTATTACAATTGTTGCATACTAGCATACTGTTTTGAATTACCTATGTTGCTGGCCTTATGCCATAACTATTAATGGCATGCTATTACTATACTGACTGTTATCTCACTTATTGTCATGTTCCATATGCTATGCAATGTTATGTTACTGGGTTATTTGCAATGTCCTGGCATGCTGTTATAACTAACTAAATGTTCTGTTCATTATTAAGCTATACACTTTGAAATACCATAGCTCAACTGGGTTGGGTGGTTCCTGGCGATCAACCTACCCTACCTCAGCCGGCTGTGGCACCAGGTCCCAGCACACCTGGGACCCAAGCCAGTGGTGCCCCTCCACTGGCCCTGCACCACCTACAGGTGGAACCTCCTCAGGGGACAGGGCCTGTCCCCCCAGGACTCGGAGTGGAGGGGGGTTGTCATCCAGGAACAGCTACTGATGATGGTGCACAGGATCATGCATCATGGCTATGAGGATTGCCTGTGCCATTTTGAGGCCAGACTTGCCAACCTGGAGGTGCCCTGTGGCCCCAGTGCCAAGCCCCCAGCACAGCCAACTTTGGGGCAGTGAAAGAAAAGTGTTGACTACCAATGGGTGGGAGCTCAGTCTCACTGCTGCTGTCTGGGGACACATGGCTCTCTGATTCCACAACAGCCTCCCTGTCCAAGATGTTCACCCCCCTCATGGTTCACTCACCACCCCTGTATGCTGTGCTGTCTGTCTTGTCTGTTTGCAAATGCAACCTTTCCTACCCAACTTGCTTCCCCACATGTACCTATATCCCTTCTGCAACATTCCACTCTCTCCTTAAACAAGGGCATCTGTCCCACAAAAAAATTATCGCACCATACATAGCTCTCCATTTCACACCCACGTCTACTGGACACAATCAATTATTACAATAATTAATGCACAAAGTTATATTGCCCTCACCCCTCTCTCTGGGGTGTAAGGCTCCAAATTCCAAATTCTCTACAACCTGCACAGCTGTTGTTGTACAAGAAATGGAGAGCTATGGTCCTTTCCTACACCTGTCCTGCACATCCCTACCTGCCTTTCAGTATATTTCCCCCCCTCCATGCCCCCATTTCACCACTTTCCTATCACCCCTTTTTTCTTTTCTTTTTTTATAAATTAGTGTGGGTTTAAGCTGAGGTAAGCGGTTTGGCACAAACCTGCTTAAAACTACCTTAATCACCCTCTATGTGTCTGACGCTGTTAGGCACATCTGCAAAATAATCACTCCTGCCATGTCTCGGACTTGGGCCCCAGTCAACTACAGTATAGTGCATTAGCCCAGTAGGTCACTCAGCTCTGATGTAAAACAGGTGTTTCCATAAACATATCCTGATTGCTAATGACACACTGCTTGTACATATAATGTGAAAATTGACAGTGTACTTGGCACTGTGATGCAGACACCAAACTAGTACACAGCCAAATAAAAAATGATGGATGTACATGAGGCCTGGGATAGCAGGTAGAGCTATCAAATGCACAGACTGTTGCAGAATGTCCACAGTTGTGCCACCTATGTTTTGCATAGTTTTCACAAAATCTATTCTGTGTGCTGAAATACTGGCAAGAAAGTACAGATTGAGGTTAAAAAATCATGACAGACAGTTCAGTGTCACATGTCATACACATCCAATGCAAATCCTGTGTAACAGACTTTATGCATGCACATATACCTTGCAAATACACCTGCTGTAGTACTGACTCAGTAGCTCAATCTGTTAAATTCCTAGCATGTAGTACATTTTGCCACCCACAGTCCTTGGTTCGAATCCAATGTGTTGCACTTCAATGACATGCTTGTGAATACAACAAATAATGACTGAGTCCTGCAATTTTAAGCAGAACAGGTTGCTGCTACTGCATTCACCACTACCAATGTTAGCATGTCAAAGGCCTGTAGGTAAGGACACACTGCATAAACAAGTATAGGCTTCCTAAATGCCACCTACCACTCTCTGAATGGCACTATTACATAACAAATGTACCTTAAGCACATGCCTCACCTGGACTGTTATGGGTACCCTCATCCTGACTCTGCTGTAACAACAGAGCTGACTCTGCTCCCTCACTGACATGTAAAACTTGCTGTCCTCCAATGTGTTCACACTCCCTAGTATGACCCCTAGGCAAAATGTAGCAGCTGCAGCCTGCAACATTTGCAGCAGTATGTTCAGCTACCTGCTACAGACCTACCATACTTCACAACCCCCTAGAACAAGGGATCCACACAACACCCATACATAAATGGGTGGGGGTCAAAGGTCAAGCAACAGGGACCTGTGTCACAGTCTTCCCCTACAAACATACACAGCTGATAGACCAGCAACTACTGCAGCAGCATGCGTATTCTGATGCATATGATGTATGACACTTACATCTGTTTTCCTCCTTACTGACCTCAACCTACATTGCTTAACACTGAACTGCCAAATAATCAGAAAGTCATTTCACAATGGCCAAACATAGCATGCAAAACTGTGGACATACCACATAAATCCCAACAGTGGACAGTATTTTTACCTACCCTCTGCAATGCTGTAGTCTCCACACCTCCATAATGTCCATCTCACAGACTAGGAAAGGGACCAAGGCTTACAAGAAGGCCTTAAATATAGCACTGTTGTGCCATGCCATTGGCTAATGAAAGTGCAACCCAGCTGTTCTGGATGCAAATAGCAAGTCTGAGCCATGGATAGGTGCACAGGAAATCACATGTTAATGAGAATTACCTACAAAAGGCAAGCAGCTGCCTATGGTAAACAGGTCTGTGACTTACTTTACCAAGACAGATTGTGATTTCAGAAGCATTTTTCTTCAGGATTTCTGCACAAAAAGGAGTATAGCACTCTACCAGATATGTAATAGAAGTCCCCATTTAATGGGACTCAGATGGGAAGATGCAGTTATTGGGAACTAGGGATTACAGCAGTAAGCATGTAGTACAATTCTAGGAATGACATGTTGGTGCTAATCTGCTGTCCACCACCTACAGGCATGCCTTTCAACTCTGCCTGCTGTGATGTAGCCCACTCAGTCTCTCCTACAATGGTCAACTCCTGTACGAATGCTACTGGAATGTCTGTTAGACAATAATGACATTAAGTAATGGTGGACACAGCTGGCATATCACATGATGATACTGTCATTCAGCTAATCTCAGTCTGTGAATGTCACACAAGAATAGTTCAAACACTGGACAGTTGTCCCTGATTGTCCCTGATGTACACTGGCTAGGTCACTGCTTAGTTACCATTTGTATCTCATCACTTGAAAGCTATGGCTAGCACACCTGGTGACCCCTACAACAGGACTTCAGGTCATAGCCAGTAGTAGTGGGGGGGCACAGGCCCGACCTCAGTGACAGAGTGTACATATTGCTTATACAAAGTAAGGAATGACTACAGTAAAAGATATTACTGTAGCATCACTGTTTTCTGAGGATTCTGGCATGTGACAGCCAGATTTCCCACATTCTGAGATCAACCATTAAGTATTGTCCAACCGTTTGCCAGACATCCATATGTTTCTGGCAAAAGGTCCACATATATCAGGCACATGTACACATTCTGCAAACATCTCTGTACTGCAGAAGTCAGACACCTACAGAGAAGATACCCTACAGCATGTTTGCAGTACTGTCTGTCATTGCATCACATGGATGTTGCTGGACTATCCCCATATACTTGTAGTAACACTCACCTATTTGTTGGACAGTGGCTGTATGACATGATACTGGGACATTGCCCATAGGGGACACACCACAGTAGTTGGCACTGATGGGAGTGGAGACATACAACACACTGCATCACAGCACACAGGGGCATAAACAGTATTGTCATTATGTTCCTGATAGCCACATACATACCGTGTGGATAGATGGTGGGGTATGATGTGGGAGTTAGCGGAGTATAGTGCAGACCAGTTTGGATGTGTAGGGTGTGTACATAGTGGAGAGCAATGTATGTGGTCCTGTGATGTGTTCTCCTCTTCTTGTCTTTCAGAAAGGATGTATAGATGGAGGCACCTGCTGTTTTCAGCTGCTGAAAATGATGTGATCCTGGATGGCCTCAGACTGCATCACAGCATACTGCTGTCCAAGAGTCGCCAGAATCATGAGCAACATGCTGCACCTTGGGCTGACCTCGTCACAGCAGTAAACCAAGTAGGGCTACAGGAAAGAAGATATGAGCAGGTCTGACAATGGGAGACAGATATGATAAATGCTGCATGGCAAAGGGCCGCTGCTGTGGCTAGGGACCAGGCTGTCATCGGTGGAGAGCCTGCAGCAGAACAACCACTCTTGGTCACAGAGGAATTTCTGGAAAACCTGGTATCAACCACCAGCTCTCAAGCATCCATCACCCCATACGTTGTGGAGGTGGATGCCACAACTTCCACAACAGAGCAGCATCCAAATAAGCCTCCTGTGTTCATCACTGTAATACTGTATCAGTCATTGTGGCAGCATCTGCATACCAGTACATGGATGTCAGGTCAAGCTACATTGGGGGGGGGGTTGTTTGTAATGTACACTTGTGCACACATACTCAGAATGTCAGCAATATGGCACTATCACAGTTCCTACTGTTCATGTTGATATATGCACATACTATCCTGCAACAATGCTACATTTGTTTTTGCTGACAATACCTCTCCCTCACATTTCCATAGGTACATCAGGTGTGGCCAGAGTCCAACATCCTGTAGCCAGTGAGTGTGAAACTGTTTTTATATGGATCATATATACCCTAAGAATGTTAAGGGCTGCCATTTTGCTGTCAACACAACTCATATGTTTAGCCAGGGTACAATACTTGTATGTTCAGTTTTGGAGGGATTAACTGAAGTGCATTGAGTCAGTAATCACAGTAGTGTATTTGCAGCTATAAGACATTTGCACTTAGTTTTGTGAAGGTCTATGCAGTCTGCTATACAGGGGGCAATAGTATAGTCAAGACAGATGCACTGTGTTTTAGGTGTAGGTCTATCACATATCGCTTATCTCACAAGTATATAGTAGTGGTAACATTAACCAGATGTAGCTGCAGTGCATGTTTTAAAGGGCCTGTCTTGTCTGTGTATGTTGTAGTCTGCTTGTGTGTTATGCATAGGTCAGAACTATGATGTGGTATGTGTAATGCAGTTGTGGCACCTCACCTGTATGTGTGTGTGTGGATCACCAGACATAATAGTGCAGATATTAATGCACTTATGTTGTCCTCCTCCTCACAGGTGACCATGGGGGTTGGAGAGTGTTACCCTCACAACCTGATGTCAGTGTCTCATCGGATTCTGATGATGATGGTGGCCATAGTAAGGCACTGGTGGGGTTGTTGGGGGCTGAATCTGTCCCATGGGTTGATATCCCACTTCTTCCCCATTGTCCATGCACACAGTCAGCATGCCTACATATACCCATTCCCCTGCAGCCACAGATATCGGACAGAGTATTGCTGCATCGAACAGGAGAGTGTGGCAACTATGGCATCAGTGAGTGTAGACACTAGCCATAGCCACAAATCTGAAAAGGTTCCATACAGGCAGATTGACAGGGTGCTTAAAGGAGGACTGCTGCCCAACCATCACCTGTCACATGTGTTACATCACAAATCACTCAATGCATGTTTCAATCTGTCATGGAGGCACAGGCACATTCAGAACGTAACACCATACAGATGCTCAGGATCATGGTAGCATCACCATCTGACATCCATGACTCCCTCCACCACATTGGTGATGCCATACATCGTTTCACTGATGTAGTGGACAGATGATGGGATGAGACATTGTCAGTCTTTCACAGTACATTGTCTGTGCTAGAATATGTGATGGGAGTAGGGTGTGGGACACATGGCAGTAGCTCAGCAACATCTGCTGAAAGTCTACGTGGCCATGCACACTCATGCTCCCATAGTGGCAGTACCTCCAGCACTACAGAAGGGAGGGTGCTCTCCAGACCATTACATGGCAGGCCATGGACACATGGTCCTGGGTGGTCCTGTGAGGACATGGACACAGTAGACACCAGTCACCATCAGTGCCTAGTACCGCATCTGACCCTGGTCATAGTGGTGCTAGTGTCACTCCTGGCAGAGCCAGTTCCTGTGTTCGTGGCCGGAGATGGTAAACTTTCCATTCTGCCATGTACGGTCCACAGCTGTCCAACATACCCATAGGTAGGGCGAGCACATGGCTTGACTGTGTATGCGCACGCACTCTCACATGCATGTCACCAACAGACACACAAGGCAGCTCTTCATGGCCTAGGTGACCAGCACACCTTCCTGACTCACACACATGATGTCAACTGTTTTGCACAGCCTAGGCTTCTGGCATCCCTTCACCACACTCTGTGCATGTGATGATACCTGTGCAAGGACATGCAAATATGTGTCTGATGCACAAGATGACTATAGTACGTTACATGACATTTTGTAGTGCGGTAGTATTACGCCATGACAGGTGCTGTTTGCTGGCATGTGTCATGAGTACACATTAAAGTGGTTGCACATTTGTCATATGATGTTAGATTGGTGGTAGTATTGCAGACTGACAGGTTCCTCTCAGACCTTTGTACATTTCTGTTCCAGGGGTCTGCGTGGCTACATTGTGGAAACTTGGTGGCAATACAGTAGCTGAGGATGACATTGTAGCATAGCAGAAATATGACATCAGCAATGTAAGGCTGTATATGTGCATGGTTACCTAGGTGTGTATGTATAGAACAGTGTGTCAGGGACAATGGGGCAGATGGCATACTCTTGCATGCATACCCCATGGCAAGGCATGCTACCCTTAATATGTGTCACCTGAGTGTTGGTGGATAGCATGTATGCGTACATGCGTGTGGGCTATTTAAGGCCAGCAGCTAGTCACAGGGCCTTAAAATGTATAACTATTATACACAGATAGGAGAGACAGGCACATTGCTGTAAGGGGATATATTTACACACACAGAGTTGCCTTTTCTGAGATTAGAACCCCTTCTTATCTAGGTAGTATATACTATAGCACTAAATGCTTATCATATGCTCCACAGAGATTATGTGTACTGAGAGTGTCTGCCAGTGCTGTTAAGATTGATTACATCATCAAGCCCTGGTAAGGAGGCCACTGGGGGGTTGACAAGTAGGCTCAGGGTCTTAAAATGTATAACCATTGCTCACAGATAGGCACACTGCTGCCAGGGGGTATATTTACAAACACAATCACAGATTTGCCCTTTATGAGATTAGAACCCCTCCCTATCTAGTAACATATACTATAACACTAAATACTTATCACATGTGCCACAGAACGTATGAGTTTTGAGAGTGTCTGCCAGTGGTGTTAAGGTGGATGACATAAGCAGGCCCTGTAAAGGAGGCCAATGGGGGGTTGACAGGTAGGCACAGGGCTTAAAATGTATATCCATTGCCTACAGATAGGCAAGGCAGGCACACTGCTGTAAGGGGATATATTTACACACACACACACACACACACAGTCATAGAGTTGCCCTTTGGGAGTGTCTGCCAATACTGTTAAGATGGATGACATCAGCAGGCCCTTGTAAAGGAGGCTAATGGGGAGATTGACAGGTAGGCACAGGGCCTTAAAATGTATAACCATTGCCCCCAGATAGGCGAGGTAGGTACACTGCTGCAATATGATATATTCATTCAAACACACATACAGTCACAAAGTTGCCCTTTCTGAGATTAGAACCCCTACCTATCAAGTTGTATATATTATAGCTCTAAGCACTTATCACATGTGCTACAGAGCTTATGCATTTTGCGAGTGTCTGCCAGTGATGTTAAGGTGGATGACATCAGCAGCTGTTGACAAGGATGACACTGTTGTGGAGGATGCTAGTCACAGGGCCATAACATGATTGACAATTGCAGAAACATAGGCCTGATGGGCATGTTTGTACTACTGTATGGGAAATATCTACATACACACACACACACAGTGGCTGATGTCAGATTAGAAATCCTACTTACTTATTATTACACACTACAGCTCACAGTACTAGTTGCATATGCCACCGGTCACATTTGGTGCATACGTGGCTGCAGCACTATATTACTCTACACCTTTATGTGGCTATATATATATATATATATATATATATATATATATATATATATATATATATATATATATATATATATATATATATATATATATATATATACATATATATATATATATATATATATATATATATATGTGTGTGTGTGTATACATATATGCATGTGTGTGTGTGTGTGTGTATATATATCTGTTACCTCTTAATATCTATATATCTATATCTATATCTATATATATATATATATATATATATATATAGATATATATAGCTAGATAGATATATAGATACATACACACACACACACACACACACACACACACACATACACATATATATATATATATATATATATATATATATATATATATATATATATGTGCCACAAACTGATAGATAAGGGGAATCCTGTCTGAGGGGGATAAGGAGAGACAGATGCATATACATAGCTGTCTGTATGCACAGAGATATATACACATCTCAGTTACAGACTTTACACCTCTGACTGTACATGTTTAGCTGGATGTGCAGCATTCTGCCCCATATATCTGCTTTGCTCCTCAGGCAGTTATGTATTTTTGGTAATATACTACTATATGGTGCCCTTTGACTTGTAGGTACTGGCACAGTTACGTGATGGCCTTTACATCCTGCTGCTACTCTGACGTGTTAGAACCTGCTGTGCTACTCTGACGTGTTAGAACCTGCTGTTATACTAGCCACCTTCTAGGTTACTCAGAGCATGTGTAATGTCCATAGCTGTGGTCCTCTGTTCCTCCATTGTCTCTGGCTTTGTCCAGCTTTCTTGCAATAACAAATAGTGACATATTGACAGTTTGTGGGACTCCTACCAGAGGAGTACTTCACATGCAAAATTGAAGGTGCAACCAGCTTTGAACCATGAACACCATCAACCATCAACCATGCTAATGTACTTAACCCACTAAGGCACACCAGCCACCAGAAAGTGAAGTTTAACTCCTGACACTATCAACATCAGACCCCTATATATTGAAGAAGTAGAACATGTTGCCAGGTTATTTGGGACAGCCCTGGGATTGTGTGGTCTGCTGCTATAACTTTGCAAACATAATGTTACTGCAGTTGTATGTGAACATGGCTGTGTTGGGGGTAGTAGACTCTAGCAATCACAGTCCTGCATCTGTCCTATAACCCCCTTCGCATACTGCAGTGGGTTTTGCTGCCTTGTGGCCTACTGCATATTATGGGGCAGCCAGTATTGGACAGAGAGTTCCTGTTGTCCCACATAGCTGTTAGTTCTCTGCACGTAGCCCAGTAGCCCACTCTATTCCCTTACATACATGCAGCAGGTCCATACATATGCGACCATAGTCTAGTACCCCATACATTTGTTGTGAAGATGAGTGACCTACCTTGTGAATACAGCAGTTGAGATAACAGTGCTTCAGGTCTGACTCTGTCTGATGCATGCAGTACACAGCCAATACATGGTAAGGTACACGTTGTGTGGTGTGGCTGGCATCCTTTTTTACAATGTATGTGAGTTGCAGTGAGGTGTCAGTCCCTAGGAGCCTAGGTTGTCAGAGCATGTGCTATGCATTGCCACTTTGCCAAGGCCAGGGCATACTGGGATTGTCTACATCTGCCTACAGGGACAGGCTCAGGGGTTTACTCCTTTGAGTCCCCCTGTGGGAGTGACTGTGGAGACCTTGGCACTGGTGGGAGGCTGTGTGTTCCTTCCCTGTGTTGATCCTGCCGCAACTGTTTCTGCAGGATCATATTGTGTAGCATGGCACATACTGTGAATATCTGAGCACATGTGGCTGGAGAATACTGCAGAGTTCCACCAGATATATTGATAAAGTGGTGACATGACTTGAGCAGTCCAAACATATGCTCTACGATGTTCCTAGTTTGTGCGAGTGTCTTAATATGGCATTCTTCGGTAGGTGTGTGTGCATATCTGATGGGTGTCATCATCCACAGTCTCAGTGTGTAGCCAGCATCCCCTAGTAGATGGCCATATGGGATGTCCCCCCTGGAAAACATCTGGTACAGCTGTGATGCATGCCAGATAGGGGAGTCATGATAACTGCCAGGGCTGCCAGCCCACATACTCATGATAATGTCCTGGGCACTGCACATGATCTGGCAGTTGGAGTGATACTGCTTGCAGTTGATGTAGACTCTACCCTCCTCACCAGATGGTGCTTTGATGTAGACATGAGTGCAGTCTATGGCACCCAGTACCTCAGGGTAGTGTGCTATACTGTGGAAGAGACACATACTGCTGGTCCTCTCCTCAGGGATGTGGGGTAAATAAATGTGCTCACTAGCATGTGTTTGCATGACAGCCAGGAACTGTTGGAGTACCTGGGATGCAGATGCCTGTAAGACCCCATCATGCACTTGCTCGAAGCACTCCTTAAAATGGAGAACATTGACATTTGTGCTATAACAGACACCTGGTTCACGGCAGCAGAAAACACCCCTGCACTACCAGGCTATAACTCATTCCACACCTTTTGGCCCCAGAACTTGGACCAAAGCTCCAAAGGTGTTGGTGTTTCCATATTTATAAAGGATGTGCACACCTCCAGACTGGTAGCCCAACATAACGCATCAGAGATACTTCAGGTGCAGCTAACATTGAGTAAGACAGTGATTCAGGTAGTAGCCTGCTATAGGTCCCCAACCATGTCGCAAGACTCACACTCCACATTCCTAAGCACCCTGGAGAATATTAGGGTCCAACCTAACACTCTCACTAGGCAACTTCAACTACCCCTCCATTAACTGGGAAAACTACTCATGTACCAATACACTTGCCTAATGTTTCCTGGAATTCATTAATTCCAATGCCCTGTACCAGCTCATTCTTACTCCCACTATTGGTAGCAACATCCTTGACCTGGTCATTACTAACATGGGTGACCGCTGCTCTACACGAATAGTCAACTCCTCCCTGGTTAGATCCAACCACAAACTAATCACCTTGGAAATCCATATCCCTCACCCCCCCCCCCCCCCTCAAAAGTAACAACCATGAAAAACTTCTTAAAACCTAACTTTGGGCTCCTAAAAACAGATGTGGCTAACTTCATGGCAGCCATGCAAATGGAGAATAGTTGTATGACTGCTGAATCATACAGCAATGCACTGTATAAACACGTACACAAATGCATGGATCTCGCCATACCCAATAGAGCCAAGATGCTCTCCTCCAAAAAAAGGAAGCCAATCTGGTGGTCCCCTGCCATAAACTCTACAACAGAAGGAGGAAAATGATGTGGAATAAACTGAAGTCCCAAGACTGGAAAAACTCCCTTATCAGCCTCAACAAAAAGTTGAGATCCCTCATCAAATCCTCTAAAGCTAGCTATAAATCAGAATTGCAGCAAATAGTAAAGACAACCACAAGGCCTTCTATAGTTATGTAAAGAATCTCCATGGCAATACCCAGATTTGCTGTGAGCTACTGCACAATGGTACCTCCTATACGAGCCAACAAATATTGCCAATATACTGCCCAACAGATTCAGTGCCTACTTTACCCCTCTCCCCTCCAAAGGACCAATCACAATTTCAGTAGATTGCCAGGCACCCAGTATTACTGCTGCACAGGTTAAAACAGCACTGTCCAAGGCCAAGAATACAGCTTCCATGGGACCTGACAATATCCCTGACTGTGTTCTACATGAACTAGAGAGTGAACTGGCACCTCACCTGTGTGCCCTGTTCAATCACAGCCTCACCTCAGACTTTCTCACTACCAAATGGCGCACTGCTATAGTCATCCCTATCCACAAAGGAGGAGTGACTACAGACCCTGGGAACTATCGCACCATTAGCCTGACAAGTCTGATATGCAAAGATATGGAAAGCATCATCATGGACCTAATAAACAAGGATATAGGGAATCTCCAAACTCTGGGTCCCACACAGTTTGGTTTTGTGAAGGGTAGATCATGCCTGCTCAACTCTGTCGACTTCTTTGAGTCAGTCACCAGAGCTGTGGATGAAGGCAAGGTGGTTCATACAGCCTACCTTGATCTGGCCAAGGCCTTTGACATCATTCCCCACTCAGGAATCATAGAAAAACTCACTAAGCTGGATATCAACTCCTATATCACTAGGTGGGTTGCAAACTGGCTCACAGATAGAACCCACAGTGTGAAAGTAGCTGACTCCAAGTCAGACTACTTACTAGTTATGAGTGGAGTCCTACAAAGTTCAGTCCTGGGTCTTCTGCTGTTTGGTATCTACTTCTCTAAAGTCCAGGGCAACACAAAGGGACTCTGGCTGACAAAGTTCACAGACGATTGCAAGTTGGGAGCTATTATTAACTCCCCAGTTGATGTTGACATCCTACAGGATGGCCTCACTGAGAACATTGAATGGTGTCAGAACCATGGCCTTAAGCTCAATGCCAAAAAATGTGTCATCATCCCCTTTGAGAAAAACCCGGTTCCCATGAATTACCACATCAATGGTAGCCCACTGAACACAGAAGGTGTTATAAGAGATCTGGGAACACAGGTTGACAGCAACCTCTCTTGATCACCACATTGCCACTGTGGTCAGAAAGTCCTTCTATGTGGGACATCTTATTACTAAGGGCTTTGCATCCAGGAAAAATAGGTCATTGTCTCCCTCTACTCTTCCCTCATTAGGCCAATTATCAAGTACAATGCCCCATTTGGCATATACCTCACTAGACACCTGCAACAATTGATGAGGCCACAAAAGTACCTCACAAAGAAGATCCTAGGCCTTAACCATTTGTCCTATATGGACAGACTAAAAAAACTCCAACTATTCTCTGCCTCATATTCACCTACTTAGAGGTGATCTCTGCTTGACTTATAAAGCCATGTCTCACCCAGCTTTGTTAGAAATGCTACATCTAAAGAAATCCCAATCCCTCCACACCACATGCTCCAGAGACCTCAACCTCATTACCACTATCAACAGAATGTACTGGAGGGACAGGTTCATAAACCATTGCCCATGCTATGGAATAGACTTCCCATACATGTCAAGCAAAGCACCTTGCTGATCCTCTTCAAGAGAAATCTTGATGAGTGGATGGGAAATAGAAAATTCACCTCGGGGATAACTCCACTGGCTCTACTCAACAGAGACACTGGGAACTAAGGTCATGTGGCACGATGCTGGGGTAATACTATGGCTAGGTTTGTAAAGTCCCCAGGGCCATTAGCCTAGTACACACCTATGGACCTTATGAACCTATGTCCCCAGTTGGTCTTTGAAAAGTAGCTGTAGCTAGTATTCTAAGAGCTACACATAGCTTTGTTTCCACTGGGATGGGCTCCCCTCTGTTGGCTCTGGGTCTGAGTTGAGGGTGGCAAACCTCAGTGAGTTCTTGCACTATGTCCTTGTCCACCCTGTAGCACTCTACAATCTCCAGTTCATGTAGCTTCTGGAAGGTTACTATGGGCCTGAACTCTCTTCTCCTTCTTAGTTTAGGCCTATTGTCAGCAGCAGCAGCAGCATTGACCTCAGCCTCTAGCACATACAGATGTAGCACAGCAGCAGCAGCCCCTAGTATTCTGACAATTAAAATTCCCAAGTCTGTACTCCAATTGTGCAGAGTATGTAGGAAAAGCAGATTGTAGGGTGTATGCTTACTTTATAGTGGTGTGCTGCAGATGCGTTATGTGTGATTGTCTAACTATGATGCATTCCACCTGACAGGTATATTATTGAGGGGTTTCAATGGCCCAGTGTCAGTGGAACAGGGCTTATCAGTAATTTATACATGATCGGCTTTCCCAGGCTTTTCCTGCTAAGCACTGTGGCATGGTGAGCAAACCCACGGGGTTGGTTTAAATATTGCTCAGCAGTTTGTTCACACCCCCATGCATGGGCATGATCAGCATAGCTTAAACCAACTAAAACATGTGCCCCACAGCTAAACAAAGTTTAGCAGCACTAGACACACACCCCTGCACCACTGAGCTCCAATAGTGTCAGCTACCTGTTCTGACGACACCAACACCATTCTGGGGCTACACAGGTTTAATCTACAGATACAGTTGCCCATTTTTACTATTCAGTAAACCTAGCTCATTTGCATACAGATCCTTGCACATAACCTGGATGTTTCACTATTCCAGGGTCTGCCTCCTTAGCAGCCACTGAAATCTACCATTGTACATACTGCATGCAGGGCCGTATAGTGCATTATTCTCACATATGTCTTATTTTTAGTTTTTAAACATTTTAATAATTTTTTTGCATAACGGCATGTTTGTGCATTGCTGCGTGCTGCTCAAAAGTAATATGAGTATTAAAAAACATGATTACTTTATATAATTTTACATTAGTTTTTGGACACACAAGGCATAGTTTTGCACATATCTGTGCCTACTATGACAATTCTGACCTTCTAATTGGACTTTTACAGCCCCTATTCAGTTTTTACATTTCTGTACATGGACATTTTCCATGTACACTTTTAACCCCAACAAGGGTTCTGCACGGATACCTGTCTGCTTCCTGGATTGCGAAACACCCCTATTTTCATGCTTTTCACCTGCTTATGAGGTGATTTCCATGCCATGGACACTTCTGTTCTGCACACTCGTGCACACCCCTCTGCTCTGTTTACTGGATCGCATGGCTGCTGGATAACACGTTAGCTCCGTGCCACTCTGCCTACATGGAAAATCACTCTGTGTAGGCTTTATTGAATTCCCCCCATAGTCTACATTATCTGCATTCATAACTCTGTACCATTAATATCAGCTTCATAATCTAAGTGTAATTTTATGATCCCTGTCCCTTTTTAGCTAACATGGAAATGTATTCTGTCATGTCTTCTTCTCAGTCTTTAACTCCTCCCTTGATTCTCACACTTTGCTCTTCTCAATAACATTCCTTCTATACTTTACATATCCACTTTCCTCACACCATTAAGCCATGAGCTTCACCTTTCATATATTCAGTCCCCTCCCAACCCAATTCTCCACACAAGTAATTTTATATTGGAAGATCCCCACACATTTTTATTCACCCAGTAAACACCCACTGAAGGAATACTGCTTTACTTCCTCATTCTCTAGGTCTTAAAGTTTGTACTACAGTTACTTCGCACTAGAAACATATAACCATGACATAACATGTACATTCTCCTGCCTGATATCAGTTATTTTCCTTCAACACTCTCACAAAAGCCCATAGCAATTATCTGAGTGCCATTGCCTCCATATGTCAGACTACATTAATATCAACACCCGTACTACCTATCGATAACCCCACATCTACCATACCCATACCCCTACCTACACACATATTACATACCCATACCCCATACCAGCACACATGCTACCTACCCATACCTACACACATACTACCTACCCATACCCCACACCTACATACATACTACCTAAACACACCCCATACTGCACACATATTACCTATCTATACCCCATACAGACAGATATGCAACCTACCCATAATCTATGCCCACATACATACTACCTACCTATACCCCATACCTGCATACATACTACCTACCCATACCCAATCCTCACACACATATGACATACCCATACTCCATACCTACACACACATGCTACCCACCCATACCTCATACCTACACACATACTACCTACCCATAGCCCATACCTACACACATACTACCCACCCATATACCACACCTACATATATACTACCTAAACATACCCCATACCTACATGCATACTACCTACCCGTATCCCATACCTACACATACTACCTACCCATACCCCATGCCTGCAGACATACTACCTACTCATACCCCATACCTACACATATACCACCTATCCATACCCTATATCCACACACATACTACCTACCCAGACCCGATACATACACACACATACTACATATCCATAACCCATAACTACACACATACAACCAAGCCATACCCCATACCTACACACATACTATCTACCCATACCCCACATCTACAAACATACTACATACCCATACCCCATACCTACACACATATTACTTATCCATACCTGCACACATACTTTCTACCCATATCCCACACCTACGCACATACAATTTACCCATACCCCATACCTACACGCATACTACTTACCCTTACCTCATACTCACACACATACTACATACTCATATCCTATACCTACATAAAGACTACCTACCTGTACCCCATACCTACACACAAACTACCTATCCATAACTCATACCTACATACATACTACCTACCCATACCCCATGCCTACACACATGCTACCTACCATGCCTCATACCTACACACACATGCTACCCACCCATACACCCTACCTTAACACATACTACCTACCAGTACCTACACACATACTACATACTCATACCCTACACCTATAAGGGAACCCATGGTGGGCAGCCTAAATCATCCCAACAGAGTCTGCCAGTAACAGGGATGCCACTAGTTCAGGTGCATGGCCAGGATCAAGGGTTAAATGTTTTAAATGCAACAGTGGGGTCATGTAGCATATAGATGTCCATGGATGCAAGATGGGGAACAAAATGTGGGGAGTCATCAAGCTGGAATAACAGAATACCAGTGGTACGTTGTTTGGAGACAACAGGGGTACTGAACTACCAGCAGAGTTTATATCCAATCTTGTCGGATTATAAACAGGCCACTGCCAAGAGAGACACAGCATCTGATATAACCATTGTAAAGCCTGCAGTGGTTAAAGAGGTGCAGTACTTACTTGGGCAATCCACTCCAGCCAGAGCTTTAGGAGGGATCCCATTCCAAATGCCTTTGGCCAGGGTTCACCTTGACAGGGAGGGTGGAAAAGGAAGCAAGCAAGTAGGTGTGATTGAGGATATCCCTGCAGATGTCCTGATAGGGAATCCTTTTGATAATGCAGTGCCTTGTGCACATGTAGTTACATACAATCAGGCTTGGAGACAAGCATGTGAGTCTGGTAGCCTGAAGGGACCCAGACAGACCACACACTTGAAGCCAGGACTGGTGAGGTGGCTATTTCAGGGAGGGAGTTACCCTATAGCAGTGAGACTGAAGGTGAGCCATGGCTGCTGGTGGGTACTGCTGTTCCCTTGGACAGAGTGACTGCAAGGGCAGAGGTGAGTAGTAGTACCCAGGGTAACAGTGAGGCACAGCTGTCACAGGATACCAGACTTCCTATGGAATGGGAGCTGGGAAGAGTTACAAAGAGATAGTTGAGACAGACTCAGCTCTCAGACCCTGCATTGTGAGGCTTGAGGGAGGTAGCTAGGGAGGCACTTGATTCTCAAGGAAAAGGGGATTCATTATACTGGAACAAAGGGTTACTGTATAGAGAGTGGACCCCTGAGGGAGTGCTAGAAGGTGAGGTAATACAGCAAGCATTTGTTACTGCCCAGAACCTACCATCTGGCACTTCTAGCCATAGCCCATGACATTCCTTTTGCAGATCATATGGGCATAAAGCATACCAAGAGATGTATTATGCAAAATGTTTATTGGCCTGGGATTGCCAGGGATATAATAGGGTATTGCAGGATCTGTAAGCAGTGCCAAAAAAGTAGGGAAGGCAGGATACAAGGTCAAAGCTCATTTTATGCCTTTGCCTGTGATTGAGGAGCCATTTCAGAGGGCAGATATGGATACTGTGAGGCCTTTGAGTACCTCAAGTTCCACAGGAAGACGTATATCCTAATGATAGTAGATTATGCTACTAGATACCCTGGGGTGGTGGCTGTTTCCTCCATCAAGGCAGAGAAGGTGGCAAATGTTTTGCTGGAGATTTTCAGCAGGGTAGGTATCCCAAGAGAAATGCTGACTGAAATGCCAATTACATGTCAGAACTGGCTTGTCTGTGGAAGCACAGTAGGGTGAAACACCTAAAGACAACCCCCTACCATCCCCAGACTAATTCTCTTGTGAAGATGTTAAATTCTAAAGTAAAGACCATGCCGTGGTCATTTTCAGACCAGTGTAAGAGAGAGTGAGACAAATATTTGCCCCATCTATTGTTTGCATACAGGGAGATGCCCCAGGAATCAACAGGGTTTTCACCCTTTGAGTTACTGTATGGGCATAGGGTGAAGGGGCCTTTGGATTGATTCTTGATGAGTGGGAGGGGGTGTGTGAATCCCACAAGGAGTCTGGTTTGGCATATGTCCTAAATCTCAGGACAAGGCTTAGGGAGCTCATGGGCTTCACACAAGAGAACCTGGCAGGAGCCCAACAGCAGCAAAAGGTCTGGTATGACAGAAATGCTCAAGCCAGAGAGTATGCTGTGGGACAGCAGGTGATGGCGCTCATTCCTGTCAGACACAATAAGCTGCAGTCAGCTTGGAAGGGACCCTTTAACATGGTAAGGAAGGTTAGTGATGATAGCTACATGGTAGAACTGATAGGCAGGAGGCAGGGGCACACATTGTACCATGCTAACCTGATGAAGACTTGCCATGATAGAGAGGTCCTTGTGATGAGTATTTGCAGTGGAAAGCAGGAGGATTCTCAGGGGTATCTGGTGACTGATCTTCTTAGTGAGGATTTGAATGACACCTCGGTGGAAGGGGTAGCAATGTCCCAATGGCTATCCCCTAACCGGGTTCAAGAAATCTGAGCAGTGTTCCATGAGTTTGGGAACATGTTCACTGGGAAAGCAGGGTGCACCCACCTGGTGCAGCACCATGTGGATACAGGGCCCCAAAGATCTATAAAGCAAGACCCCTTAAAGGGTGCCTGAGCAAGTCAGACAGGTTCTGAGTGAGGAGATATAGGAGATGTTGGAACTGGGAGTAATCCAGGAGTCCAGCAGTCCTTGGGCCACCCCAGTGGTGCTGGTACCAAAGAAGAATGGCAGCACCAGGTTCTGTGGGGCCTACAGGAAACTAAATAGTCATACAGAATCAGATGATTACCCCATGCCTAGGACAAATGAAACCCTAGAGCAGCTGGGTGGGGCTAAGTATCTGACCACTATTGATCTTATTAAGGGCTACTGGCAGGTGTCCTTGACTCTCAAAGCTAGAGAGAGGTAAGCCTTTTTGACTCCTTTTGGCTTGTTTGAGTTCATGAGGATGCCCTGTGGGATAAAATATGCCCCAGTGACTTTCCATAGGCTGGTAGATTGTATCCTACAGAAGCAGCAGATTACGCCCTTGCTTACCTGGCTGATATTATCATATATTGCCATTTCTGGTAACAGCACCTTCAGGATGACAGAGAGGTGCTGGGCAGACTGCGGTGGGCAGGGCTGACCATAAAGCCCTTTAAGTGTCAGGTGGGTATAGCAGAAGACTCCTATCTGAGACATAGAGTGAAGAGTGGTAAGATCAGGCCAGAACTTGCCAAAGTGGAAGCCATTCAGGAATGGCCTGCTCTTGTTACAAAAAAAGCATGTGAGGGCATTCTTAGGGACAGTGGGGTTACTATAGAAAATTTGTCCCCAGTTATAGTAACATAGCTGCTCTCCTCACAGACCTGGAAAGGAAAAGCAGGCCAGATAAGGTAGTGTGGACCCTAGCATGTGAGCAGACATTCCAGAAACTTAAAGGAACTTTGGGAGGACCCCTGTGTTAGCCAGTTCAGATTACAGCAAAGAATTTGTTGTGCAGGTGGATGTTTCAAACCATGGGGTGGGGGCTGTACTTAGACAGCTTTCCTCAGATGCAGAAGAGCACCCAGTGGTATATCTCAGCCATAGACTCCAATCCAGTGAGGAATGTTATGCAGCTGCAGAAAAGGAATGCTTAGGCATAGTATGGGCACTGCAGAAAATTCAACCTTATTTGTATGGAAGAAAATTCACTGTGGTTACAGACCACAATTTCTTAACATGGCTACATAGAGCCAGCCAGCAAAATGCCAAATTATTAAGGTGGAGCTTAGGATTGCAGGCATATGATATGACAGTACAACACCATAGTGGGGTCAGCAATGCCAACACAGATGGGTTCTCAGGACATGGAATGGGGTAACATATTCCCAAATAGGCTTATTTCTCTCAAGCCATGTTTTTCAAGGGTCACTTGAAAAACTAGCTTGAGTGTTTGGGTGGAAGGTGATGTAATGACATGGGCGACTGCCAGCATAGCCAGATGAAGTTTTGTAAAGAATGATATGTCCTTTGACTATCAAACTGATTTATACAAGATTTTTGTGTTACAAATGTATTAGATATGTATGTCATTTGTACATCAAACTGATTTGTACAGATGCTTAAGCTAAAGATGTATTTGTGAGGTTTGCTTGTGTTAAAATGTATCAACAGTGCACCCTGTTGAAATGAAAAGAAATTACATGTATTATTGCAACTGAATTAAATGTATCAGCTAGTTTACTTTAAGAAAAATAGAAAATGTAAATGAGCTGTTAAACCATTAAAATGACACCCCACAGTGCTGAGTAAGACCAGAGACGCTAGGTCTGGGAAAAAAAACCTTTGTTCATTAGCTCAGTAAAAAGAGGGTAAGCCCCAGGCACTTCCATAAATATTTAGATGTGTATTGTAGCCATATATGCTAAATTCATGTCTCAGTTTCAAAGGGGAATACTGCAAGAACTTAGAGTCAGGTTACCAGATGAGTTCATTCTGCTGCTCTCTTGAACATTATAGTTTAGATATTACAAAGAGAAATCTCATAGTATAAAGTATTCTGTTTGAGGACCTGACTAGAAAGACTGCTCATGTATTTCATCTTGCCTTGCCCAAGTAAGTTATTAGGGAACAGTAAATTCTATTAGATTCAGTCAGGAATATAGTGAAGTTTAGTTTTGAGAGTGTTTTTCTTTATTTGTATGAGTCTGTCCATCACTGTTAATGTCAATATTTTCTGTGATTTGAATGTTGTGGTTTACTGTAAGTATATGTTAAATATTTTCACGTTCTTTTATTATTTATTACTAAATATATTTAAAACTTCTATTGCGGCTGGTCCTTATAGAAAGTATCTAAACTTTGAGAGTATGTACATTTATTTGGTGACACTGTGTGGGCCACTCCAAAAAGCTTAGCTGTCTTGGTCAACTACTACCATTTGTATTAGTATTAATTTTATACAGTATAACTGGGCACCCTTTATTAAGGGCCTTAGAGTAGCTGATTGTGGAGTATCTGGTAGTGGTGATAACTACCTTATACTCTGGGCAGAAGGGGGCACAGCAGGTAAATCTGTACCAGCTTTTCCCAAGTGTGCCTGTGTGTGTGTAAAAATTAAATCTTAAAGAGTGTGTGTGTCAGCTACTTGGGGCAGGGACACAAAGCACTGGGTTCACAGAGAGGGCGCTGAAGGACTTGCCTTGGACACGCAGCTGAGGACCTAACCCTACAGTTGTGCCAGTGGGGAGTATTACTGGGGACCTGGAGGGAGACAGATTTAGAAACTTCCAGACTCCGGGCTGAATGTGTTCCCTGTGTGCAATTAAGGGAAAGTGTACTTGATGCAAGGAGGTCTGCCTCTGTAAATACTGAGTGTATCCATTTGTTTTCCAAGTGCATGTCCCTCTCCAGTGTCAGTGGTGAGGACTCAGGTTCTTTGATTACTGGTCCAGTGAGGGGACATCACATATTGGTGGCAGTGTTGACCATCACTTATTCTTACATATTGGTGGGCATCACACCTACACACATACTACCTACCCATACCGCATACCTACACACATATACTACCTACCCATAAATCATATCTACACCCATACTACCTACTCATACATCATACCTACACACACATACTACCTATCCATATCCTATACCCACACACATACTACCTATCCATACCCCCATACCTACACACATACTACCTGCCCATACCCCATATGTACACACATACTACCTACCCCTACTCGATACCTACACACATATTACTTACCCATACTCCATGCCTACATACATACTTACTACCTACCCATACCCTATACCTATACACATACTACCTACCCATACCCAATTAAACATTCATATCGCACCACCCCCATGCCAGCACCCAACTCACATACAACAAACATATCAGGGTCCAAATACCTCATCATCGCTAATTTTGGTAGAAAACCCCAGTTATACCCAAAACTGCACATTTCAAAAGTAGTATTCAAATTCAGTCTCATTATACTTCCACTAAGAGGCAACAGTGAGCCCCATCTAAAATGTCTTAACAATAATGCCTCAACACAAACAAACAAACTGCATCACATTACCTGCTCCTTCTTTAACTCCCACATTATCATGAGTAAAATAAACTAAATTAAAGCTGTTCCCATGCAATATAATCTTGACATTATAACTATTACAAATCATGTCTGAAATCTGACACCCCTAGTCATCACCGCCTTATGCCAAAGTATTCATACCTGCACACTGAAGGTGTTATAAGAGATCTGGGGATGCAGGCTGACAGCAACCTTTCCTATGACCACCACATTGCCACTGTGGTCAGAAAGTCCTTCTATGTGGCACATCTCATTTCCGAGGGTTTTGCATCCAGGAAGAAAGAGGTCATCGTCTCTCTCTACTCTTCCCCAATTAGATCAATCATCGAGTATAATGCCTCATTTGGAAAGTACCTCACTGGACACTTGCAGCAGCTGGAGAGGCCACAGAAGTACCTCACAAATAGGATCATAGGCATTAAATACACGTCCTACATGGACAGACTCAAAACACTCCAGCTATTATCTGTATCATATCGCCTACTTAGGGGTGATCTCTGTTTGACTTACAAAGCCATGTCTGGCCCAGCTCCAGTAGAAATGCTACATCTAAAGAAATCCCAATCCCTCTACACCACATGCTCCAGAGACCTCAACCTCATTACCACAATCAACAGAACATACTGGAGGAACAGGTTCCTCACCCAGCAACTGCCCATGCTCTGGAATAGACTTCTCATACATGTCAAGCAGAGTACCTAGCTGACCCTCTTCAAGAGAAATCTTGATGAGTGGATGGGTAATAGAAAGTTCACCCCGGGGATCACTCCAGTGGCTCTACTCGACAGGTGCACTGGGAACTAATGTCAGGCAGCATGATGCCAGGGCACTTCTATGGGCTAGGCTTGTAAAGGCTCCAGGGCCATTGGCCTAGTACACACCTATGAACCTATGAACCTATGAACAAGATTACAGATCCAGCAAAACAACCTGGGGGAGGAGCATTAATTCTCTTCAAAGACAAACTTAACCCCACCATTGTTGCACAAGCTAACAGTAACTATGAATTGAATCCTAACTGGATCCTTTTCAAATTTCCAACAATAACAAAAAAAAAACTTGTTATATACAGTACCCTTACCCAACAAATTTATGTCAAATATCCCAAAGACTGCAACCTAATCATTCCTGGAGACTTCAACCATAATCACTTAGAACTAAAAGTCATTAACATGGTAGAATTCCTGGCCAGCATAAGTCTTACTCAAATCAACCCTGAAGCCACTAGACAAAACCCTCAATTCGGCTAGCATACCTTACTAGATCTTGTAATAACTAATAATCCTACAATGGTATGTAACCTCACTATGCATGCACCTTCCATCAGTGATCACTGTCCCAGAACTTTCTCAGTACATAATCTAACATTAAAATATTAACCCAAACTTATCACCTTGAGACCCCAAATGATTCAGAATATCGCTAATCTTAAAAACACAATGTCAAGTTTGATTGATCTCACTTACTTGCCATGAAAGACCCCAAAGAAACAGCTACAGCCTCTCACTTACTTGCCATGAAAGACCCCAAAGAAGCAGCTACAGCCTCACCAATACCCTACTGCACTTGTAAAACAAATTATTTCCTTTAGTACAAAGGCTACTTCAACCTCATAAACATGACTGGGTATCTATTAAACTCAACCCCTTCCTCTAATTACATGATGAAGCATGGCACAATTGAAAATGTAATCCCTCCACAGATATCTGAGCCAAATATACCTCACTATGCAACCCAGTGAAACAATCCATCTGCAGACACAAAACAACCACATCTCACTTTTAGCCAAACCCAAAATATTCTGGAGAAAAATCAACCTGTTAACTGGTTGAAAAAAAAAACACAACTTCACTCCCATGAACCCCCTCTAACACCACCACATACAAACTACCATGTACTGATTTCTCAATGAGTTCATCTACCCTGAAGTATAGCTGGTTCAAATAGCACTCTGAGCTGGTGGTATGAACCAGCGTCATCCCCTACCCCAGCTCTTCAATTGAAGACCAAAAAAAAAAAAAAAAAAAAAAAAAAAAGCAAAGCTATAAGTGATAGGCTCATTACAGTTAGATTTATGCACCCCACCCCCAGAAAATGGTCATTCCTTCTACTGTCACATCAACCAGATGCATGACATGCCCCCTTCCTTCCAGCCACAGACATTCCGGTCCCATTTCTGTGCCCTGGTCCAACCCTGCTTTAACATATTTTATAATAAAAAGTCTTCTTTTAAACTCTAACAGTTTGATATAATTTATAGCTGCCTGGAGAGAGTGCCACAGTGCTCATGTTTTAGTTTAAAGAAAAAAAAAGACATTTCTTGTTAAACTGTAGCAAACTGTTACTACAGTTTTTGCCCTGCCTGTACAGAGTGCTAGAGTGTGTTCAGGTTTTAGTTAAAAAAAAAAAAAAAAAAAAAAATATATATATATATATATATATATATAGATATATATATATATATATATATATTTTTTTTACTTTTAAACTGTAGACAATTGTTTGCTACAATGTAGCAAGCAGTTGCTACAGTTTAGACCACACACAGAGCACTACAGTGCTGAGGTTTGACCAGAAATGCAATTCCAGCTTTTATAAGCCAGTATTGCATTAAAGACAGATCAGATCAGCTGATTACATCCCCCAACACTTTGCACCCAAGGTAGTTGCCCCTCTCACCCTGCCATAGCTATGCTATTGCAGTAACTTAACTCACATCAACAACAACACAAACATATCACCCCCACAGTAACTCCACCCCCCCATATTCTACTATTCAACTTCAAAAAGATAAAAACCAAAGAGACTGCAGTACGATTGGAGCAAATGCAAATTGTTACTCTCCTAGGCTCAGATAACTTAGCATTTCGATGCATTCAACTTTGTAAGGGCTTCTTCTCCCGCCCCCTCACTCTATAAATATACAGTCTCTGCTTAACTAATAAGATTATGCCTCAGATATGGAAAACAGTTATAGTCACTTATATTACAAAATTACCCAAGCTAACTACTGCTTTACAATAACATCCTATTTTAATACTTCCCACTTCAGTTAAAATGGTAGAAAAATATCTTCAACAAAATTACTGCTTATTTACAACAATGCCATCTTCTATTCAGGAAGCAACATGGATTCTGGTCTGGAAACAACACCATAACAGCTCTCTACTCCCTCTCAGATGATGTCCTATCCAATAGGGTCAAAGCCAATCTGACAGGAGCTGTCTTTATTGACCTCACCAAAGCCTTTGATCTAATTGACCATAACTTACTATTTGACAAACTGAAACATGCATTAGTGATGATGCAAAACCTTGGTTTGCAAATTTCTTCACCAATAGATCCTTCAAGATGAAAGTAGGTACTACCACCTCTAAGATAGCTCCTCTTATGAAAGGAGTCCTCCCAAGGGAGCCTGCAGGATTTTTTGCAGGGGGGTGCAAACCCAGAGCCCCACCCAAATAGCTCACCCCGCCCCCTGCCAACACAGCCCCGCCCAAGTCCACCCACCCCAAGCCCCGCCCACACAGCAATTCCAGTGTCCTATTACTTGGCTATTTCTCCCCATTTACTGTAGACACTGTTCAAATCTGTGTGCATACTGTTTTATGCTTTAGTTCTACAATGATTACAGGCAGTTGGATTTAATTTACAACTTTTATTTCAGACATTATAGCCCAAACACTGAGACATTTACTAAACCTAAACAAAGCAATAGTCTTACAATGAAAACAGACTTGGCATTAAAGCTTCTCTACTTTTGAAACTCACATTCAATGAAACAGCATTGAAACCCACATTCAAAGAAAATGCATCTGGCCAGTGGCAGGTTATTTACCTTTGAACTGTTTTCAAGGAATAGGCTCCTTGCAAACCGTTAGGGCCATGCAAAAGTTATTTGATTTACCTGATTGTATTAATTATAATATATAATTGAATTATATCCCTTGTATTATACAGCAACACTTGTTTGAGTGTCGCTGTCAAGTAAAAGTAATCTGAATAATTCCACATTAAAGATATCTGAAACTAATGAAGATGTTGTTGCTAGAAAACTGTATATTTCAGTTTTTCATCTACAAATTCAGTGCCTGCTGCCATCAAAGAATAAATTGCCTATGTTAAATTAAAAAAATGGTAAGATGGTATATTGCAATAGAAAATGGATGACAAGCTGAAACAGGTTCATAGTTATTAGGCATCTCATCCAAAGGAGGACATCCTGAGGACTGCAGCATACAAATTTATATGCTGTAGGAATAGAACCTCAAGCCTTTACATTAAGATGCAAGTATTCTACTTGTGGTGCTACTAACATAGCTTTAAAACGTTATACCACAATAGAGATACCATTTGCTAAACAAAACAGTTGCACATTGTAAATAGACTTGGCATGAGCAGCAGTAAACTTAGCTTCCCTTAAAACTCACAGTTCCTTGAAAATGCACTTGAAAATAAATTCCACCTGCTAACTCTAACTTGGGCATTTCACTTTCTCTCTCTTACAAACATACCACACCCCTCAAGGCCTCACCCTTAGTGCAAGAAATCTTGACAAAGCCTAAAATAAATAGGGACAGATTATAAATATGGCTCTCAGAAACTTAGAAAATTGCAAGAGTAACAGGATTTGTGTTAGTATGCATTTTTCTAAATGACATGACATCTGAAATTGAAATGTCTCATTATTTAGCAACTTCAATCCTTTTTAAGAGGAATATGGGGCAAAAATCTGGACAGCTGAGGGGTATGCTACCTCCCTCTTATACACACACCAAATAATTCTGGTCAGACTTGAATTAGTTCTGGGAAGGTTGCACTGAACGGCACCGTGCTTGATCTGAAGTGGGTGAAATCCTGGTAGCTAGTGATTGCAGCTCAGCAATGTGGAGCATTAAAGCATTTTTAGCAGAGCATTGTTTCATCACTACCTATTGCGTTTGCACATAAGCTGTAGTTATTTCAAACATTTGCCTTTTTTTGATTACTACAGAGTACATTCACCCACCAGAGCTATTGTGTTTTGACTTCAGTGTGGAGCTAGTTGTTGCAGGGCTTGGCTTTTAAGTAAGGTAGCAATGCTTATTTACCATATACCATTAAAGCCACCCAACTGCAAGTGTACTAACACACAGACACTGCTATAAGACACTGGTCTCCAATAAAATGTAATGAGCTTCTGAAAATACTGTAATCCTGCCCTTTTATTACAAATACTGTCATATGCATTTCAATACCCAAGGCTTATACATTATCTAGCTATGTAAATATTCTCTGCATGGCAACAACAAAAAGGCTTTCAATGCTGGTAATTCTTTAACAATATGCTTACTAAAGCTTACTTGCATCTTACAATGTCTGACAAGCTTACTAAAGCTTACTTGCATCTTACAATCTCCGACACGCTTACCTGATGTTCATTAAACCATAGCTACTTAAACAGAACAGGGCACTGTGACAACATGCAGTTCCTGAATAATAAGAAGCATAAATCAACAGTATAAAAATCTGATAGAAAACCAGAACATTTTGCAAAATCAAGGACAGATGAAAAGCCACAGTCATATTTGTGATCTACCTTGGATGGGGGAATACCCTGCACACTTACACTGAATAACTGCTCCTTGCCTTCCTTGGACACATTCCGAGCCACTACAATGAGGGCTGGGGTGCAATAAGTATGTCATAATTTGAAATGTCTCTGGCTGACAGTGATGGCTCTGACACTCCTACCTCTCAACTTCAGAGCAAGAAATCTGGACAAAGCCATACATAGAAGTGGGACACAGGCCCAAAAATAAGGCCAATTTTTAAATATTGCTCTTATTAACTTAAATAGAACAGGTAGATCTTGCATTAGTACAAATTTTCTGAAGGGTATAAAATCTGAAACTCAAATGTCTGCCATTATTTTCTAACTTCAATCTTTAATGACTTGCCACTAATTTGCCAGAAAACCACAATTTTATGAAAAACAGACCAAAATGTGATGCAAAATACCTGTCAAAAGGGACACCTTTTAATATTAACAGTTAACTTGAAGCAGCTAACAAAATAAGAGCATCCACATGCATTTCTGAAATAAAGGTAATCTATAACTGATCATTACAGTTATAATTGTAAACCCTCCACATTTTCTTGCAAAATTGCAATTTTGGAGGAGGGATTATTAGGGAAGAGCAACATTTTGAGCCAGAATTGGGGACAATTGAGATGTTTGGATATTCCTAATCTACAAAGTGATTTGCACGTACCTCTCAACCTCTTAATGCAGGAAATCTGAACAAGGCCAAATATATTGGGGAACATACAAACACTACTAAAAATTGCTCTTGTATAAACTTAAAGACAGTCTTGCATTAGCATGCATTTTTCTGAAGGTTATGATATCTGAAACTCAATGTCTGTCATTTAATGGCTTCATTCCTAAATGATTTGCTAGAAAACCACAACTTTTATGAGGAACAAACCAAAAATAAGCAGCAAATATCTATTCATTCTGCAAAGATATGGACAACTGAGAGGTATAAACCGGGGCTGTCTGAGTTTGCTATCTCCCGTCACAAAATCATGGTCAAATGGAGACCCCCCTGCAGCCATTCCAATGTCCCATTCCTTGGTTATTTTGCCCCATTTACCATAAACACTAATGTGCATACTGCTTTAGTTCTGCGATGATTTAGGATTTCATTTGAAAGTTTTACTTTGCATTTTACAGCACAAACCCTAATACATATCTGTTAAAGCAATTCAGTCTCACAATGAAAATAGACTAACATTAAAACTTCTCTGCCCTTGAAACTCATGCATGGAAACAGCACTAAAACCCACTTTCAGAGAAAATACATTTTACCGATGGCAAATATTAACTCTGGGCTGTCTTCAAAATCATAGGCCCCTCGAACATAACATACACATGCTGTTTGATACACCTTCCTGACTGTATTACATTATATTCCTTGTACAATACAGTACAGTTGTTAAAGGGCATTTTAAAATTTATTGTTTTGAAAATTTTTCCAGTAAACAATGAAACAAAACGCATCCACCAATGAAAAACTGCCCAATTCAGAACATTTCCATCATAAAAAGTCTACTCAAGTCCACCAGTATCAGTAAAAAATATACACAATCTCTGTAGTAAAATCCACATTGAAGAAATTTGTAACTAATAAAGAGGTTGCTGCTAGCAAACACTTTATATGTCATTGTTTAATCTACAAATAAACTGCCTGTTACCCTTGAAGAATAAATTGCCTTTGTTGCATGCAATAAAAAAATGAAAAGCTGGTAATACCGCAATAGAGAATGGATAGCAAACTGTTAACAGGTTCATAGTTACTAGGCATCTTTGCTAAAAGGACTGCAGCATCCACAATGCATTTACCTACTGTGGGAGTAGAACCCACAGCCTTCAGCATCTAAAGCAAGTACCCTATCTGTTGTGCTATTAACAATGCAAGCAGACTAAACATAAACAGCACTAAACTTTTGCTCCCCTGCAGCTCTCAGCTCCTTGTAAAATCTACTCGACACTCAGCTGTATCTCTGAACTTTGCAGTGCAAGAAATCTGGAAAAAGCCGAAATTTATTGGGGGGGGGGACAAAAGGCCAAAAGCCAGGGACACATTTTAAACATTGCTTGTATAATGTTTGAAAGTTGCTAGAATAAAATGCTGCGTTACCACCATACATTTCACTGCCACATCTTGAACCCAGGGGACCCCGTGCAAAACAGTCAAAGCAACATACCACTATGCCAAATCAGCTGTTTTGTGAAAGAGGAAGACTGAAACTTTACCATTTAGTGAATTCAGTTCTCACCATAGCACAGCTGTCAACCTCTTGGCACAAAAGACCTGAAAAGCCAATAATGGGTGACTACAACCACCAAACATTCAGTGAATTCAGTTCTCACCATAGCTCTCAACCTCTTAGCAAATAACACCCGGACAAAGCCAGTAATGAGAGAATATAGCCCCAAACATATTCAGTGAAATCAGTTCTTACCATAGCTCTCAACATTAGCAAAAAACCTGGATGAAGCCAATAAATACCTGAACAAAGCCAATACTGGGTGGATACAGCCCCCAAACATATTCAGTGAATTCAGTTCTTACAATAACTCTCAACCCTAGCACAAAACCTGGATGAAGCCAATAATGGGGGGGAATACAGTCCCAAACACTACCTGAACAAAGCCAATACTGGGTGAATACAGCCCCCAAACATACTCAGTGAATTCAAAACAATGATCAACTTATTTTAAAAATTACAAACAGAATTTTATATAATAAAATTAATTTTTACATACCATAAATAACTATTATCATAAACTCATAAACTGTATGTTTCACATATCATAAATATCATACGTCGGTTTCATTATTTCAGTTTTAAAATAGAACTGAAGACAAATAATTGTTCAACCCAGATGATTTATCAGCACACAATTTCAATGGTCAAATTAATTCCATTTTCTCCAACCTTTCTTTCCAGAGCCCTCCTCTTTCAACCTTTTTGATTTTTTCAATAACTAACAATACAAATTTCTTAAAGTTAGTACAAACTAATGAATGTTTAAATAATTCCTTCCTATCTAGTTTATTCTTTATGCCCGTGCACTGTTCATAAATTCAGAACTGAATGCTCACTCAGTCTTCTCAGTGTAAAATGCTTCACATGAACAGCACTGTGTTAAATAAACCACTGATTTAGTGCTACAATCATATCTACCAGGACAAGTCATAACTCTATTATCATTTTTTTTTACAGTGAACTTCACAGTATCCAAAATAAATCTACATTGCTTACTTACACCTGCCACATTTTGACATTTTACCTAAACATTACCAAAAATATTTATATCACTCAAGCAATTGTTTCATGTTAAAAAGTTTTCTAAAAATGACTTTTGGTTCCATACCAGTAAACATATTGATGGAACCAGAAAACACTTTATTCCAGTTGTTTTTGAGGTTTATCTCTAATGCTATTAGTATCTTTGGAAAATGTGGTTCTAAAAGCAAACAAACAAACAGAAATCCTCTGTTCTTTTATTTGTTGACCACTTCTGGATCATGTAAAGTAGGTTTATATAATCCATCTCTATCAGTAATAACAAAAAGCTGCTGCATTAGTCAATAACTTAGAACTAGTGCTGGTTAACATAACTTTAAGTTTGTCTATCTCTTCTAAAACTGTTTAATCATCTGTGATTAACCCAGAGAGTCTAATCACCAGACCTTTAGCTAAACCACATTTGTGGTGTGCAAGATGGCAACTGGAATAATGTCAGTATGAGTTTGAAAAGGTCTCTTTTGCATAAATACTGGAATAATTCATACTAAAAAAAACTAAAAGACGTCAGACTGGGTAAACTTCTTGCTTCAAACAAATTTAATGTAAGCACTTTTGTTCGTTCCGAAGAAGTTCATTGCATTTTTATGAACGAAAGCACTTACATTAAATTTGTTTGAAGCAAGAAGTTTACCCAGTCTGCAGTCTTTGTTTTAATTGAGTTAAAAAAAAAAAAACTAAACAATTTATACTCAATAATCTCTTGTAATAACAATTCTTGCAGCAATAATTATATATTTGCATAAGCTAGGTTGATCTCATTCAGTTATGCATTAGTGTAAAAACAAATGTCATTAAATGTACTTAATAGTCTTCCAGAGAAATCAAGATGACTTATAATAACAAGGCTGCTATGAATCCTCTCTAAATCTCCTTGTCACTAGACAACTTTCCAGCACTGTACAAACCCAGACCGGATAAAAAAAAAATAATTTAATAAATAACTAAAATTGCACCCTTTATGTGATCGGGAATGGGATGATGTACGGTGCCCTAGGCGGGTTGCCTAGTAGCTGAAGGTTTCTGTCTGCAGTTAAAGCAATGTCAATGGTGGGGGGTCAGGAGAGGGCACTGACTGGGCACCACGGGAATGGGAAAATACTAGACACACACACTCTCTGTCGGACCATCTCAAGTACGCCGCTTTCACATGTTGGCACCAAGCTGGCCTGGAAGCCATGATTCAGACACTGTGCAGGCAAGGCATGGGATGAGATTGGGAATGGGGAGGGCAGGGCACACTGGACTGGACACCAGGGAAAAATACTGGACATGAATACACTCTCGACTCGAAGTGCAAAAAAAAAAAATTTTACCTCAGGTCAGGACAGGACACACGCAGGACAGAGTCAGGAGAAGGAGTAGCTTCTTTCATCGTTCTTGGGCAGGCCGCAGACCCCACTATCAGGCATCACATCATGGACGTGACGATGGAGTCAGAGAAGCTGTTACTGGATTCTGTCTGCACAGGCAAGTGAGGCAACCAGTGTGGCATAGGACTGGGAATGGGGAGGGCAGGGGCACTGGACACCAGGGGAAAAATACTCTCTCTGGACACAAAACACAAATGACTACTTGACGAGACAATACGTTGGAAGCCACGATTCAGTCAGTTTAAAGAAAAAAAAATACCTGGACAGTGAGCGAGTGACACCAGGGGAAAATACTGGACACACAATTTCAAATACATACGCGATACACTCGATACACACACTTGACTCGTCGATGTTCCATGCTCTATCTCAAGTGCGCCTCTGCCAAGCTGGAAGCCATGATTCAGAGTGTACAAAAAAAAAAAAATTACCTCAGGAGTCAGGAGTAGTGTACACACACTAGGAGCATCTTTCTTGGTTCTTCCTTCTGACCCAGTTTTTGATTAACCAGCGACAGACACCTCTCACTTACCTTTAGTTCAGTTCCCTTCCAATTCCTTCAACACTAAGTGCACAGATCACCAGCCTCCCACATGACAATACTTTCTTCACTGTACATGTCGAATCAGGATATGTGAATCTTCCACAGTCATGCAAATACAACTAACGGTTGAGAGATTCAGTTTAAGGAGGAATTGAGGCTTGTCAATTATGCATCATGTGACAACCACCTCCAATAACGTCTCCTTTACGAACTATGCAGGCTTTACAGGAAAAAAAAAAAGAAGATGAAAAGCTGTTCTGTCATATCATCGTGCAATGTATTAAGAAATAAATAAAAGAAAAAGCTGAAAAGTTGTTCTGTCAAATTATCGTGCGATAGCTTAAGAAAATCCAGGGGGGTGCAAGTGCACCCCCTTGCACCTGCCTGCGGGCGCCCTTGAGTCCTCCATGGTTTTACTTTAGCCCCTCTACTATTTTCCATATTTATCAACAAACTGACATCTGATCACCCTTCAATACCTCTAATTCTTTATGTAGATGATATGGTCATCTACAGGTCAAATAAATCACACTCTATTATACAAACTCTGCTCCAAAATGACCTACAACCCCCTAATCAATGGCTAATAGGCTAGTCATTTATATCCAATTCCTCAAAAATAAAAACTATTTTATTTGGAACCAGTGGAAAAGTAGGTAAAGCACTCAAATTCCTTAATATTAAAGATGTTAACGATACCACATTATATCTTGGGATATGGCTAGACCATTCTCTTAACTTCCAACTACTTTTCTGGGCAAACATCTGTTGCCTGTTCTGTTCAAGCCAGCTAAAGTTGCCATAGGCAAAGGAATATTCATGTCAACTTGGATATGGACTACCCATTATAGCTGCAGCTTCAAAGACAAAATGATGCCACCACCTTGCAAATCATCTCCAATAAAATCTGCCAATTTATTGCTACCTCTAAAAATAATGAACACCACTGCATAATTCTCACCAAAGCTAAATGAATCCCAGTACATTTTAGAGCCAGCTTCCAAGTGGGATCACTAAGCCCTTTCTTCTGAGCCATCGTCTCCCTCACTGACTTCAGCAAAACCCCACACATAATCTCAGTGGTATCTCTAAATCTCAATCCACCCTACTCACTCCAAAAAAAAAAAAACTTCATTGCACTGACTATGCATTTTCCATCCTAGCACCTAAGCTAAGAGACTTCATTCCTCTCTCAATCAAAAACATCCAAAAGTACTTGGACTTCAGACAACAGCTCAAGGAGCTCATCTTCACCCAAATGAAGTGCAGCGGCACTCACACTGGTCTCATTGCTTGAGCTGTGCAGCTCTCTCACACCCATTTATCCCTCTTCCATCCTTCCTTAGCTCATCTTGTCATCCCTCCTTTACTGCTCATAATTTATTCTACCTCTCCCTCTTCTCTTTGCACCTCTCACACTGCTTTTCCTTTCTGCTTCTCTTCCTCCTGCATGCCTCTCTCACTCTTTCTCTGTCTTCTCCCCATGGAATCCTTTCCTGCAACTATTCACACTCATCTCTTTTAATGTCTTCATACCTCTGTATATAATGATATGCTGCTATCCATGTATAACCAGTCTCAGTCATTATGGCTGCATCTTAGCCAGAAAGCCTCTGAAAGGCATAATTCCATTTTTTCCAACTATGTTTTGACATTGTAAACTGTTTCTTGAACTTAATGTTGTCACATATTCTTGCATCTGTAATTATGTGTATCTGCTTTGGCATATCCTTGGATCTGTGAATATGTTTTGCTCATTTCTTATGTAGTCCTATTCACCTGTGCTGTACCTGCAAATTACTCATTGACATCAGTTCACTACCCTGGTCAGCATATATCTATATATGTATATAAATGGGTCTACTTCAAATAACTGAAAACCAAAAACACTGTAGCCGACATGGATGAGACAAAAATAAT